>NC_036256.1:10035997-10040680 GCF_002742605.1 Olea europaea var. sylvestris | reverse complement strand
ATGCTATCAGACAAGCTGAGAAAGAAGGAGAAGTTCATCTCCAATATTGTCCAGGTGAATCTCAAATTGCAGATATGTTCACTAAAGCATTGCCCAAATCCAGGTTTGAAAACTTAAGATTGAAGATTGGAGTTTTACCCAAAAGCTTCAAGGAGGAGAATGTTGATTATTGAAGACTTTTGGTTTTCTCCACATGATGAAATATGAAGAGTGTTAGAGAGGAAGATGAAGAGTGTTGGAGAGGAAGATGAAGAGATGGATGCATTCACCATCATTATTAGTCATTATTATTCTTCGTAATTGTGTGACTTTTAGTAGTCTTATGCTATCCTATAAATAGGTTTGTCATGTACTCAAATCAAATAATTCATATATATAAAAAAAAAAAGGTTCTCTCAAAATATACTTTGTTCTGTTCTTATTACTGAACTGATCCGGTCTTGATAGAATCTATCCTTATTTCCGTTGCGTACTAAAATCACAATCAGAACAAACAATATCTTCTGCTCGGTTTAATTGATCTCATGAAAAGGCTACATTTATGGGGATTGATTTTCTTTCCTAATATTCTCCATAACTAATTATTAATTTGTCTATTTATGGATCATGGCTTGGGATTATTTTCTGTTCTGGGAAACCGTGTATCTAACTTTGTTCATGTTCTTGATCAAGTGAAATCACCAAATTTATTTTGTGTTTTCTTCTCTGTCCTCTACTGCATGACACTTCTTTAGATTTCAACTTCTTCCACTTAAGGACAATAATAGCAACAACCTATTCCACAAGAAAGTCAGACTAAGTTACAATATCCGCCCTCTTGTTTGTTTTTGGTAGGGTCAAACTAGATTACAACCGTAATCCATTTACATCTGGTAAAATCTAACAAATTTTAACATCTAGAATCAGATTTAGCAGGCGTTCAAATTTTCTAAAAAAAGATCAAGACAGAGTCTAATATCATGCTCATTACTCTTCATATGGGATGTTCTTGTTACAGCTTTCAATCCACAACATTTGCCACTTGATTAGGTAGATTTGACAATAATAATCACCTGAAAAGCTTTACAAGGAAACTACTTAAAATTCATCTTGGATATCTTGTCTGTTAGTTCGTATATCCAATCCTTTTACTAGTCTTATGCTTGTGATTCAATGATTTTGGCATGCCCAAATTTTGGCTGTCCAGATTTGAGTTTGCTTTTGTTTGAACTATAACTGTTATGGTTTTTGACTTTTGTGTGTCTCTTCATGCAATTCACTCTGTACCTTTTATTTCACTGTATGGAAGCATGTATCTCTTGTAGCTTTAATTTCAACTGTGGACCATATTTTGTACTTACGGCCTCCATATTTGATATCTGTTTTTAGTTTCTAAGATTTTGATTCTATGAACGTTTGGAACTTCTTGACAAATAAGTCTTGTACAAGACTTAACAAACTTGTAAAATACAAGATTTACCTTGTTTAGTAGAAGTCTTATGTTACCAACTGCCTCGCACAATTTCTTTCTCTGAAGATTGCTTGAGACAGATATATGTTCATATATCTCCATTTATTGATTTTGCTTCATGAGCTTCCCATAAACATGGTTCGAAAGGACTGCTCTTTTGTTGCTCTCAATCTGTGACCATATGAGCTACTGATTTCCGTCTTTGCATTTTAGGAAATGGCACTTACAGTGAAATTATCCTAGACTTCTGTATAACATTCCTTGGATACTATTTTCTTGCATGCTGAGTATGTCTTTTTTGTCTTGATTCTTAACCAGTGTCACGGCCAGCAATGACTATTATACTCCCTTCCTCTCCATTCCAAACAGGACCTTGTAATTTGACTTTTCACATAGACTAAGAAAGCATATAAAAACTATGCCATCATCTACACATTCCATATCGTGTTTTGTGATCTACCCCTCTTAAGAGGAGATAATTATTGTGACAACTTTTTCCTATTGATGAAGTAAAACATCTATCTACTTTGTTAATGGGGTCAAATAGGAATGTAGAATTTACGTATCTGATACAAGAACACTTTAGGACAGAGAAAAAATGCAGAAGATCTTCTTATGACAGAATAGTTCAATTTACTTCTTATCCCTGATAAAGTTTTGAGGACTTTATGTGGCACTGTCCATATCTAATGAAAGAGGATTTGATAAGTTGTAAAGATACAGAGCTAGATTGTTCAAAAGTGGGTGTTTTGTATGAACTTGACTTCTATATTTCTCATAGTTTCTGAGGGAAGTTCGTTTGGTAGGGAAGATTTGATATATTACTTCAAGCTTCTGCATTTAATTTTGCAACATGTTACAAGGGAATGAATTGCTCATTGAGAAATCTCGTTTACTTTGCCGTGTTTTGATCTAAAATTACCATATTTTTGCAGCAAAAAATCTTGGGGAATTTCTTGTTTCGCAAATGTTTCATGACATTCTGCAATAAATTTAAGCTCCTGTTTGGCCCCCATTTTGAGGAAATGAAAATGGGTGGAATAGTATTTTTTTGAAAAATGAGTGGTTGAAAAAGAAAAAAAAAATTTCAGTTTACGTGTAATATTATTTTATGGAAGATTGTTTGGTTGAAAATAGGAGAGAGAAAAATAAAATATAATAGAATTGAAATTAATGAGGGCCAAACGGGGGCTAAGTTTTGTTGCTATTTTTTCCATATTTGATCTATATTCGAAAATAGTTTTTTTAAGACAAAATCAAAGATAGGGGCTAGAACTTGCAAAACTTCCATTCTAAATATAAAATCCTAAACATCTTGATGTTTGATCTCCCTAAGCCATTTCTGATCTCCTTATGCATTTTACCGGTTGAAGTTAGCTTGGACAATTTACAGTTTGTCAGATAATACTGACCAACTGCCAGACAAACCGAAACAGGAGGATGAGGAGGGATAAAATAAAATGGCAAGAAAACATTGATGATTTTGATGACTAATTCTAACAAAATATGTATGACATTCATCCAAAAAATCCATAAAGTACATTAATAGTGCATTGAAACTGGCATTTATTTTTATTTTTATTTTTATTTTTATTTTTTTGGTATTCTGCTACATGCAAAGTTGACGAATAGTGATATTTTGATTGATGTATACCAAATATTATTAAAGAAGGTTATTGTGTTAGGGTTTATCTGTTCCTGCTGAAAGGAAATTTACGATGAAAGAAAAAAGAAAAGTTTGTAAATCATTCATTTTGCTCATATAAGAGGTAACATTGATTCATTAGAACCCCATACTCTCCCCTGCCTTTTGCAGAACCATCGCAATGGACCTGGGATGATGAGGTTGCACCGATATTATAACATCACCCCCTGAAGTTAATTGTGCCATGAAAAGAAATTGAATCCTGAATCTTCATTTAAACAATCTTTTGAGTACGTATATTCTTTTGCTTGTATTTTTGCATACACGTGTTCTTGATCCTGTTTCCTTGTTCTTGCAGCACCACTCACAAGCACCCAAAATTGGCAACGGGGGAACTGAAGAAAGTGTTCCAAATACTGCTCATTTTGATAGTATCGAACGGTCTCCACTGCACCCACAGTCCCAGGCAAGGGTCGGACGAAAAGGCAGTGCAGTTTCTTCTCCCTCCTTGAATAGAAAGGGTACATTTGAAAGTAGCCATGGCATTGAATCCTCCACTCCTGGAAGATCTCGTTTGAGATCAGTTACACGAGGAGATGAAACTGTAATGTCTTTTTCTCTAATCTCTCATCATACACATTATGCAATGGGTACAAAAAAGAGCTGATAAAAGTTTCAGGTCTCTAGTCATTTTTTTCTTGCCAACCAAATATTGGTGATGGCAAATTCTAGTATACGGAGAGGAGGAAATCTTGGCAACTAAGAGAATGTTTTCCCATGCTTAAAAACTTTATTACAAGTAAATAAACAAGCTTTAATCAAAGTTCAAAATAAGTTACTTATTTTTTACACTCATTCGGATGCTATAGCCGGATGACACCCCTACTGTTCCCAAATTCGGCGATTGGGATGACACTGATCCTGCATCAGCGGAAGCATTTAGTGGCATATTTGCCAGAGTAAGAGAAGAGAAACAGAGTGGAGGAAGGGTACCTGTCATGCCAACTGAAACATCTTACTCCAATGATCAAAGACGATGTGGAAATGAAAATCTAAAGGTATATAAATTTGTTTTCAGCTACTATACACTCATCATAATGGACGACAATTATAGCATTGTTTAACATGTTTGTCTAAGCTTAAAAACAGTTAACAAGTAGCTTATTGTCTCCAAACATTTGTGGATAAGTTGCTCTTCTAAAACAAACTTATTTAATTATACGATAATTTTTTTTAAACTCAGCCAAAACACGGTCTATCTACTCAGATTTTGTTGTTAACTTCCAATATTTTCCTCTTTTTGGTTATTTCCCTAGGGATGTTGGTGCTTTCCATGGGGAAAAAGATGATCCTTGACTTTGTATGTGGATGAATGGCAAGCAAGAACGGCATGTAGATACGTTCTCTGAGGCTCAGTTTTGTATACTTTGTCATCTTAGAAAAAATGCTGGTCATATTTGCGTCTTTTATTGCTGCTGGAGGGAATATATATATATATATATATATATATGATGGATTTATTTGATTCAAATTCATATTACTTTGGTCTATTACAAGCATTTTCTATTATACCTTAATGTGATGATAT
>NC_036256.1:10035630-10035975 GCF_002742605.1 Olea europaea var. sylvestris | reverse complement strand
CCATTTGTTGTAGATTAAAATGAGATTTTTAATAGATTTTGGTAAAATTGATGAAATTTATGGTTGAAAATTTGTGGGTTCCACGAAATGTATTTTATCAGATTTTATTCTATATCAAATAGGGGCTCAGTTTGAGTAACAATTTACAAAGAACTATTAAAACCTTCTTTGGTTTAAGTTTTTGTAAGAAAATGTACGAAATAGTAGGAAAATGTATGGAATGGTATATAAGTGTACTATTCAATCTTAACCCCTTAACGGTTGCATGATGATCCCAAAGATAAAATGAACCTAGGAAAATGATATTTGCTCCAGGCCACATAGGCCCAGGATTTCCAGGGGTTC
>NC_036256.1:9985459-10035595 GCF_002742605.1 Olea europaea var. sylvestris | reverse complement strand
TCCCCCCCCCCCCCCCCCCCGCCCCTCGGCCCATCATAGGCTGGAGTTTGCCTCAAGAATCATTTTATAAATACATCACTTTTCACTTTTTTTCATAGTATACACACATGCAAGTGGACCCACCCACTTGCATGTGTGTAGTCCACAATTAAAATAATTGTGGACCTCACCTTTGTGAGTAAGTGTGAAAATTGTTATCAAAAAATTTGTTGTACAAATAGCATTTTTGTTGCCCCAATGGCCCAGAATTTCTAGCAAATCTCATGAACCTATATGAAATTGTAGGAATCGAGTAAAACTGTACGAGATTATACAAAATTGAACGAAAATATAAAGAATAGTACTAAATTGTAGAAAAATGTACCTGCTCGTATATTTTTAATTATTACTGAATTAGGTAAAAGATTTAGTTATTTATAATGTTTAGATATCCATCCGAATGCAAGTCAGATTAATTTGTTGTTAGAATTATAGTTGTTCAAAATAATAATAATAATAATAATAATAATAATAATAATAATAATAATAAAATTTGTTGTGGGCTTAACCATGCGGCCGCATGAGGCCCTCCCACTTGCACTATAACCATGCGACCGTATGGTTATAGCTCATGCGGTCGCATGGTTATACAAAGTAATCGTAGGGGATTCATTTTTCACCGTTTTTCTTTTGAATTTGGTGCCTTTTCAATATAATTTTGCACCATTTTGTGGGAACTCTTCAAAGCCTATAAATAGGCGTTCCAATTGCAATGAAAAACACTCTTGAGAAAATTAAGAAATCCACCTCAAAATTATTCTCCCAAATTATCACATAATCAATCCTATATCTATTTTCACTTGTTTTTTGTGAAAGATACACTTTGTTTTTGGTGTTCTTCACACAAAGGCTTGTTTAATCATACAAACTATTTGTCGGAACTCCTCAAAAGTATTGGAAAGGGGGCAAATAACGTTTGAAGATAGCGTTATCATTTTCGTGTTCAAGCCTCTAATCATATCTATATTCTTTTCCTCTTTGGTATCACCAATTTTCTTCTCTTCATTGCTTTAAATTTCCAGCAAACTCAAACGTTATTTTATTTACTGCAATGGAGTCGAAATCTACTATTGCTACTATCAAAATGATGAATCAAGATCTGGTGCGTTTGGATAGATTCGATGGTGCAAACTTTACAAGATGGCAAGACAAACTCAAGTTTCTTCTAACGGCGTTGAAGATCTTCTACGTGCTTGATTCAAAATTGGAACCCATTCCCGATGCAACTGGCAAGGACACTGAAGAAATTCACATAGAAAGGAAGAAACGAGAAGAAGATGAATTGATATGTTGTGGGCATATTCTAAATGCATTGTCCGATCGACTATATGATCCCTACACAAACACTACTTCGACTAAAGAAATCTGGTATGCACTAGAAAGTAAATACAAAGTCGAGGAAGAAGGTACTAAAAAGTTTTTAATATCTAAATATTTTGATTTTAAATTTTTAGACAATATACCTTTATTACCTCAAGTACATGAGTTACAAATAATTGTGAACAAATTGAAAGTGGTAAAAATTGAACTTCCCGAAACTTTCCAAGTGGGAGCAATTATTGCTAAACTCCATGATTCTTGGAGAGGATATAGGAAGAAAATTCTTCACAATTTCGAAAATTTTTCTTTAGAAGATATACAGAAATATCTTCGCATTGAGGAAGAATCAAGGGCAAGAGATAAGATTGAAAATCTTCTGATGGCTCTTCGAAAGCCAATGCCGTGGACAATGTGGACAACTCCAACAAGTTCAAAAAGAAAGGAAAATTTCTTGGTCCTAGAAAGGATCAAGGAAAATTCAAAAACAAAGTCAAAGGACCGTGCTATGTTTGTGGGAAACCAGGACACTATGCTAAAGATTGCAGGCATAGAAAATAACATAAGAAGAAATGACAAGTGAACTCTGTTAATGAAATATTGCAACAGTGAGTGAAATTAATGCAATCCAAGGCAAAATTTCGGGCTGATGGTACAATATATGCGCTACAATCCATGTATATTATGATAAGTCTCTCTTCAAAACTTATCATGATATTGAAGACAACCAAGAAATACAAATGGGAAATGAAGAAAGATCAAAGGTGATCGGTTAAGGAAATGTTGAACTCCTTTTTACTTCGGGAAAGAAGATCATTTTGACAAATGTCCTGCATGTACCGGAAATGAATAGGAACTCAGCAAATGGTGTACTCTTAGGAAAACCCGGGATTAAATCTGTCTTTGAATCTGGAAAACTTGTATTAACCCATAGTGAGCATTTTGTTGGAAATGGCTATTCCACCGAAGGAATGGTCAAGCTATGTATTGTTGAGGATAACTCAAATAAAATTAAATCTTTTGCGTATGTTATTGATTCATTTAATTTGTGGTATGGTAGATTAGCACATATTGGATTTAGTACTATGAAAAGAATGATTAAATGTGGATTAATACAATGTGATATTGATAAATTAGAAATATGTGTTAAATAAAAAATGATTAAGAAGCCATTTCATAGTATAGAAAAAACAACAAAATTACTTGAACTTGTTCACTCCGACATTTGTGAATTGAATGGAATATTAACTAGAGGCGGTAATAGATATTTTATTACTTTTATTGATGATTGTTCTAGGTATACTTACGTATACTTACTTAAACACAAGGATGAAGCCTTTAGTGCCTTTAAAACTTACAAGAATGAAGTTGAAAATCAATTAGGAAGAAAATTGAAGAATTTAAGAAGTAATAGAGGTGGAGAGTATTTTTCAAATGAATTTAATATGTTTTGTGAACAAAATTGAATAATACATCAATCTTCTGCACCTAGAACACCGGAACAAAATGGATTAGCAGAAAGAAAGAATATAACTTATTTGGAAATGATAAATGCTATGTTATTAAATTCTGAATTACCTTTTAATTTATGGGGTGAAGCATTACTTTGTGCTTGTCATATAACAAATAGAATTCCTATGAAAAAGAATAAAATTTCCCCATATGAACTTTGGAAAGATAGAAAACCAAATATTAATTGTTTTAAAGTGTGGGGGGTACCTTGCATATTATAAAAATATGGATCCAAAGAGAACCAAGTTAGGTCCTAGAGGTATCAAATGTGCCTTTGTAGGATATGCCCTTAATAGCAAAGCCTATAGGTTATTAAATCTTGAATCGAATGTTATAATAGAATCAAGAGATGTGGAATTCTTCAAGAATGTGATGGTAGCTAGGAAATCTGAAAATAATAAGGATATTACAACCTTTAAAAGCTCACCAAAAGAGACATCCATAAAGGATGTTGACTTTGAACCTCGAAGAAGCAAAAGAACCAGAAAGGAAAAGAACTTAGGATCTAATGAAATAGATTCCCAACTTATTTCCTTTTACTTAGTAGAAGGAGATAGGAAGGATGTTGTAAGAACAATTCTTTTGTTTTTCAAGTAGAAAGTGATCCTAAGACTTATAAGGAAGCAATACAAACTAGAGATTATATATTCTGGAAAGAAGCTATAAATAATGAAATTGATTCTATTATTTCAAATAACACTTGGGAAATCGTTGACCTACCAGCAGGTTCGAAAGCTATTGGTTGTAAATGGATATTTAGAAGGAAATATAATTCTGATGGATTGCTTAATACTTATAAGGCTAGATTGGCAGCTAAAAGGTATTGTCAAAAGGAAGGAATTGATTACTTTGACACATATGCACCCGTGGCAAGGATAACCTCAATAAGGATTTTATTTGCACTAGCTTCTATATATGATTTATATGTTCATCAAATGGTCGTAAAAATGGTATTTTTAAATGGAGATCTCGAAGAGGAGGTCTATATGGAACAACCGGAAGGGTTTGTTCTACCGGGAAATAAACATAAGGTGTGCAAATTAATTAAATCTTTATATGGATTAAAGTAAGCTCCCAAAAAGTGGCATGAGAAATTTGACTCTAAAATAATGTCAAATGGATTTAATCACTATTCAGTAGATAAATGTCTCTACACAAAAATGAATGGTGATTTAACACAGTAGTGTGTCTATATGTTGATGATATGCTAATCATTATAACAATATAGACAGAATCAAAGAAACAAAACGATTACTAGCCTCGACTTTCAAAATGAAAGATCTTGGAGAAGTAGATACTATCATCGGGATCAAAGTAAAGAAGGATAGTGGGGGTGTTACATTAAGTCAATCACATTATGTTGATAATGTGATAAATAAATTTAAACATTTGAACATTAAAGAGGCGAATACCCCTATAGATCCAAATATAAAATTAATCAAAAATGAAGGTAGAGCAATTGTACAAATAGAATATGCAAGTGCAATTGGAAGTCTTATGTACGCATCACATTGTATAAGACCTAATGTGGCATTTGCTGTAAGTAAACTAAGTAGGTTTACTAGCAATCCAAGTTCGGAGCATTGGAAAGCCATTGGTAGGGTTCTTGGTTATCTAAAGAAAACCAAAAACCTTGGGCTACAATATACCAAGTATCCTAAAATATTGGAAGGATATACCGATGCAAGTTGGATATCAAGTGTAGGAGAAAATAAATCCACATCTGGATGGATTTTCATTTTTGGAGGTAGGGCAGTTTCTTGGAAGTATAAGAAACAAACTTACATTACACATTCAACTATGGAATCAGAGTTTGTAGCTTTAGCTAAAACATGGAAAGAAGCAGAGTGGCTGAAGGACTTATTATATGAAATACCTTTAGACATAAAGGATATTTCCTCCATACCTATTTTGTGTGATAGTCAAGCTACTTTAACTCGAGCATATAACGAAGTATATAATGGAAAGTCTAGACATATGAGTCAAAGATACGAATATGTAAGGAAATTAATCAAGCATGGAGTAATTTCTCTTATATTTGTTAAGTCAACTGAAAACTTAGCTGATCCATTTACCAAACTTCTCACAAGAGAGTAAGTGAAATCAACATCAAGTAAAATGGGTTTAAAACTTCTTAAATAGATTCACCAATAACGGCAACCCTACCAAAATATACTAAACCTATAAATATATAGGTTCAAAGGGTAACAACAAGTTATTCGATAAGTGGATGGATTTCAACACTATTAAATATATTGAAATTATATCTTTGAAACTAGTGTTGGTTGTTACTGTTGGAGGGATGAGTTAATTAAACTCTTAATGAAGTTCAGTACGGAGTACAAGTATCTGTAAAAGTAACAAAAATACTGGAAGAACTTTACCTATATGAACTTCGAGGTGGTGCCGCCTCATTAGAGAATTGAAGTTTTTTCTCTATAAAAGTTCAACAAAATAGAATTAGTGCAATGCCATATTAGCACTAAGCGAGTTAGAGTTGTGAAAAGTTTAACACTTGTGTGTGTGATTTCATCGGTATGGTCACAAAGAATAACTGGTTCAAAGTACTTTAGCTACTTGGAATTCTGATAATACTTTATGAGATTTACACTATGAATAGATTCAAATCGAAAAGATATCTAATTTTTATGTATAAGTGTTGATTATTTGATTATGTGATAGACACTGATTTTGAACAAGTGGGGAATTGTTAGAATTATAGTTGTTCAAAATAATAATTTAAAAAAAATTGTTGTGGGTTTAGCCCATGCGGCCGCATGAGGTCCTCCCGATAAATTAAAAAAAAAAAAGAAAAAAGAAAAAAATTGTTGTGGGCTTAACCATGCAGCCGCATAAGGCCCTCTCGAGAATGGGAGGGCCACTTGTACTATAACCATGCGACCGCATGGTTATAGCTCATGCGGTCGCCATGGTTATACAAAGTAACCGTTGTGGATTCGTTTTTCACCGTTTTTCTTTTGAATTTGGTGCGTTTTCAACATAATTTTGCACCATTTCGTGGGAACTCTTCAAAGCCTATATATAGGTGTTCCAATTGCAATGAAAAACACTTTTGAGCAAATTAAGAAATCTACCCAAAATTATTCTCCCAAATTATCACAATCAATTCTATATCTATTTTCACTTGTTCTTTGTGAAAGATACACTTTGCTTTTGGTGTTCTTCACACAGAGGCTTGTTTAATCCTACAAACTATTTGCCGGAACTCCTTAAAAGCATTGGAAAAGGGGCAAATAACGTTTCAGGATAGCGTTATCATTTTCGTGTTCAAGCCTCTAATCATATCTATATTCTTTTCCTCTTTGGTATTACCAATTTTCTTCTCTTCATTGCTTTAAATTTCCAACATTTGTTACATGTGTTGGCGAGAACAAGATTTGAAAAATAAGACCTTCTATTTGATGCTATAACATTATCTGAATGCTTATTATAAAGAAATATTAATTTATTTATTTATAATGTGCTAGCTCGCAAATTTCAAAGATCATGAATATTAGACAAAATTATATATTCACAGCATCGAAATATCAACCATGACTCCAACGAGAGTTGAATGTCAATTTACCTGAGTTTCGATTTTCAATAAGTGTGCTAAATAGAAACGTTTATTGTGCACGAGTTTTGCTAGAGCCCGGGATAAGTGGCATTACTCAAATGATATTCAATTGTGGCACATCGAGTGAAAAATTGGTCCGTACGACATGTTTTAAACTTTATAGCCTACATACATACATATATATGTATGTATACATACATATGTATGTATACATACATATGTATGTATGTATGTATGTATGTATATATTTTAGGTCCGTATTCAAAGTTCGATTTGGACTATAGGGATTTCAGATGATCACACACCTATACTAACTATCTTAAAAAGAAAATTCGGATATGCATTTGTAATAGGAGATTTATGTGCGATTGTACAATGAAATTCGACTTGTGCATCTATGCTAACAATCTTAAAAGGAAAATACGTCTAAACTTTGTAGTAGTAAATTCGTGTGTGATTTGACAGTGAAATTCAACCCACACCACAAGAGGCAGATGGTTATTTCTTACAAGTTAGTTAATCAAGATGCAAAATCTTGCTACAAGAATCATTTTATTAAATCCCTGTTTGATGGCCATTTTTTCTCAAAAACAATATTTTGAATAATGATTATCCGATTAAGCGGGTAATCCTTGCCCCGTTCGAGACGGGTCCCCGCAGGTATTGAGTTTGACGAGTATTTTTGTCATCTCTATTTGGATCCTATAAAATGTGTCTCTAATAAATAGTAATAAATTGTGGCTCATACTATATGATATATTAAAAATATATATATTTGACCAATTTAATTTATAAGTGCCTATTTGACCCCTTTAATTTATTTTATGGTTTACTACATGATCATTTTTAACCACATATTCACATAATAAAATATTTTACACGTATACCAAAAGCTTTTCCTATTTTTTAATCACATGTTCTCCCAAAAATAATATTCAAAACTCAATTTTTTTTTTCAATTAATGAGAATCAAACAAGTTCTGATTTAAGCTGTCCTAGTCCTTTTTTTTTTTTTAAACTATGATCACAAATTATATTACAAAGTATTTCTGTTGTTTTGTCTTTCTCTTGTTTCTCATAGAGCAACTCCAAGAAACATTTTAAATACAAAATACTCTCTATTTTAGAGAATCAATTTTAAAAATAAGTTCTAAGAGATTCTCTATTTTAACTTTTTAAAGTAGAAAGTGTTTGACTCTCCAAATTTAGGAAGTCAAACTCATTTTTTATTCTTAATGTACAATAATTACATTTAATAAATTACAAATTTCAATACTTTACAATTTAAAATTTTCAAATTACATTTAAATTGATTGGTTATTAATACATAAAATAATTATATTTAAATAAAATATATGGAGAAATTATTAAATCTTCATTAGAAGAAAAAATAAAGAACCAAAATAGGGAGCTTGTTGTAGTATATAGAAAAATTACTTTTTAAATTTAAATATACTCTATATTATACATAAAATGCTTTTTATAAATATAGAGTTTTTGGAGCTGCTTTTATAAAATAAAGTTCCAATATTACATGTTAATAGACATGTTCTCAAGAAATTGGAAAATTAAATAAATGGAATAATCAAGGGGTTGCTTGGGATTGATTTTTTACCTTAAAAAATTAATTTTTTTTATCGTTATTTTACCATTTCAGCCATAAAATTTGACTTCTCTCAGAGGTGGCCCCCACCTTTTTTCTAACCGTCATAAAATCAATTCTAAAAATCATTCCCAAATGAAGCCCAAACTTAAAGTACAAAGAGAAAGAAAGGGAGGGAGAAAAATAAAAAATCAAAATTAAAAAAAATCAAAAGAATTAGAACCGCGGCTAAGCACTCATTCGATTTGACTTCCCTTCCCAGAAAAAAAGGGGGAAAAAGGATTGATGATGCAAATTGCTGCATTTATTCAAACGTACGAGTGAGAAAGATCATTTTCGCTTAAATTTTTTTCCCAATTAAACGAAATCTTCAAAGTAGATTACATATAATCCCATGTTTCGGTTGTCTTTATTTCCCCTCATAAATATATATTTCTTATTAATTTTTGTTTCTCCCAAATTATTCATCAGTCTTTCTTTCTCACTTGCCCAAATCGAAAGGTGTGGCCCTTTGCCCTTCTTTTTTTCTTTTTATGATATGATTTTTAAAATTTTTTTTGACGTTGGGTTCTTCCTTTCAAGAAAAAAGTGGGTTCCATTTGTTGTTGAATTTTACTGTTTCTTTCGAAATTTCTGCCTTTTTTTTTTTTTTTGGTCGGGAATGTATGGCTTGAGCAGTGATTTTTGGTGATCATGTTACTTTGAATTTGTTTTTTTTTTTTTATTGATTTTAAGGAATGGGCCTTCCTTTTACTTACTCCTTGATTTCTGGTTTGTTTTAGAATCATGTAAAGTTTATTTTATATTTATTTAAAATTGATGTGGCAACAATATCGTTGATTATATATAGGTATACATGGTTCATCTAACTTCACAGTGATATGTATACTTGTGCTTCTCTGTGTTTATTACATGTTAATGAAAATGCGTTGTGCTATACGTTGTTTCAATTTGCCAAAACCTGTACTCTAGTGCCCATCTGTGAAGGGTCTGTAGCTTAATTCTATTATCCAAGAACGGTGTTATAGTTGTGCTTCAACTCTCAACCTGGGACACAATCAAACACAGTGATAAACCAGAAATTGAACAAAACTCAACACCCAATGGATTAATTTTGTGATAAAGTATCTATTACAGTGAGAATTTAACAGAAATTAAGAAAATAGATTTTGAAGAAAAAGAAAAAGAAACTGAGGTCAGAGAGGAAATGGAAATCATGCACAAATCATTCACCCCATTCTGCCTGTTCTCGTCTACTTTCTTAAGCAGCCACAAGCGTGCTCTCCTAATGCAACTTGATAAAACGTAAAATAGGAGTTGACAACAACAAACGACGTCGTTTCCTTCAGACTTCAAATTTGTAGATGACCATTGGCTGCTTCCTTCTTCTCTCTGTTTCTGGCATTTCTCTTCTTCTTTTCTCCTCAATTCAGCTGTGTTCCATTCTCTTCATAACATCCCTTCCCCTTAAAACAATCTTGTCCCCAAGGTTGGAAGTCTGGGAATTTGGATTGTACATTAGCTGATTCCTCCTAGGTAGCATCCTCAGGGTTAGTTCCTTCATAGTGAACCAGCCATTGGGTGACAGCTAGACCATTCTTGTCAATTAATCTGGTGGATAGTATCTGTAGAGTTTGTCGGTGAAACTGCTGGGGTTCTGATCTGGAAGTTCACAAATTGGCACTTCTTTCCCACCAATTTTTTTCTTCTATAAGGAAACATGGAAAATAGGATGAATTTGATCTGTGGTTGGTAAATCTAGTTTATAGGCCACCTTCCCAAATTTCTGTATCACCTGTTATGGGCCATAATACTTTGCATATAATTTTTTGTTGATCCTCTTAACCAATGTTTGTTGAGCATAAGGATGAAGCTTCAAGTAAACCCAATCTCCAACATTGAATTCCCTTTCACTCCTATGCCTATCTGCATATTGTTTCATCCGTGCTCTAGCTTGAGCATATTCTCCCTAAGTATCTGATTAATTCTATGTCTTTCCTGTAGCACTTCGTCCACTGTGTAACGCTATTTTGTTGGTATGGACCCAGATATCGTATAAAGCTTCAAATGGAGTCATTTTAATGGATGTGTGTAGAGTGGTGTTGTACCACCATTCAGCCATACCAATCCACTTGCTCCAGTGTTTAGGCTGCTTATAAAACATACATTTGAGGTACATCTCTAAGTATTGATTCAGCCTTTCTGTATGCCCATCTGTTTGTGGGTGGTAAGCAGTACTCATTTGTAATTTAACTCCCAACAGCTTGAATAAGCTTTGCCAAAACTCACTTGTGAATATTTTGTCCCTGTTAGTAACAATGCTCTATGGCATTCCATGCAGCTTATGTATGTTGTCTTGGAATAACTTAGCAATAGTTGGAGCTGAGAAGGGGTGAGCCGGAGTTAAGAAATGCACATATTTAGTAAATCTGTCCACTATCACCAGAATAACATTTTTGGCTCCGGAAGTGCGAAGTCCCTTAATGAAATCCACAGATATTTGACTCCAGGCATATTGTGGTTCTGGCAAGGGTTGTAGTAAACCCGGGTAGGCCACATGCTCCCCTTTACATCTTTGGCAAGCGTTCACACTCTAGGACTTCTTGCTTAATTTCTTTGTTCATTCCTGGCCAGAAAAAATATTGCTTACCCCAGTGAATACTAGCCTGTACCCCTGAATGCCCCCCTTCCTGTGATGAATGGATGGCTGCTATCAGTTTTCTTCTCACCTCACCACTTGATCCAATGTAAATCCTAGACTTGTATTTGAGCAATCCATTCAAGAATTGGTAATCTAGCTCTGCATTGTTGTTGAGCAACAACCCAGCAATCTTGCCTTCAGCCTCTTTATCCCCTTGGTAGATGGTTGTCACTTCCCCAATCCACAAAGGAGTAACTTCAGTTATTGCTAAGCACTTAACCCCTTTTCCTTCCCTCCTGGATAGAGCATCTGCTACTTTATTTTCCACTCCTTATACTGTATCTCATAACTAAGCCCCAGAAGTTTGGACAGCCACTTATGTTGCAAGGGAGTAGTGATCCTCTGTTCAAGTAGATACTTGAGTGACTGGTGATCCGTTTTGATGATAAAATGGTGGCCTTCTAAGTAGTGCCTCCACTTCCCAACCGCTATAACTAGAGCTAGTAGCTCTTTCTCATAGATTGATAAACCCAAGTTTTTGTTGTTTATCCCCTTGCTTAGGTAAGCTATTGGCCTTTTGTTTTGCATCAACACTGCTCCCAATCCCCCATAGCAAGCATCAGTTTCCACAATGAATGGAATGGAGAAGTCTGGTAAGGCCAGTACTGGTGTAGAACTTATAGCTCTTCTTAATTCCTGAAAAGCTAATTCAGCAGACTCTCCCCAATTGAAATTCTCTTTCTTCAACAGCTCAGTTAGTGGTTTTGCTATTGCTCCATACCCCCTTACAAACCTCCTTTAATACCCTGTTAGGCCTAAAAAACCCCTTAGTTGTTTGATGTTGGTTGGCTTAGGCCACTCCTGCATTGCCACTATTTTGGAAGGATCCACTGATACTCTTTCTGCAGATATAATATGGCCTAAATACTCTATTCTGGTTTGCCCAAAAGAGCATTTGCTCTCCTTAGCATAAAGCTGGTGTTGCCTTAGAAGTTCCAGTACTACAGCAACATGTTCACAATGGGTTCCGAGGTCTGGACTGTAAACCAGTATATCATCAAAGAAAGCCAGTATAAACTTCCTGAGATGTTGCTTGAATACTTCATTCATTAGACATTGAAAGGTAGCAGGGGCATTTGTAAGTCCAAAAGGCATGACTCTAAACTCATAGAGGCTTTCATCGGTTTTAAAAGCTGTTTTGTGGATGTCTTTCCCTGCCACTCTGATGTGGTGGTATTCAGCCCTCAAATCAATTTTAGTAAACCACTTAGCCCCTTTAATTCACCTAATAGTTCATCAATCAATGACATAGGGTAGTTGTCTTTAATTGTGAGAGTGTTTAGCTGTTTGTAATCAACATAAAACCTTCAGGTTGCATCCTTTTTCTTAACTAGAAGCACAGGAGAAGCATAAGGACTATTGCTAGGCTGCATTATCCCACTTTCCTTCATCTCTTTGACCATTCTCTCAATCCTTGCTTTCTGAATATAGGGGCATCTGTGTCAAAATAATAAATTGTATATCATAAACTGTTCTTCATATTACAAAGGAGAAGACTCTATTTATAGGGCTACAAATAAGCCTAAAAGGAAATAACTCTAAAAGGAAAGATTGTGTATTTATTACACAATCAATTATAAAAAGAAAATAATCCTACACTATTGGAAAACTATCATAGAGAAATATTGATGATATCTATTATTATATTCTACTGACAATCTGTAGGGCATGATCTTGAAAGGTTGGGCTCCTTCTTTTAATGGTGTATGATGGTCATTGAACCTAGTAGGTGGCAGCCCTTTAGGTTCTGAGAAACCATAGGAAATTGATCTACTACACCCTTGAACTCATTGGGGATTACCTCCACTTCTTTCTCAGTAAATTAGCATGGTATCAGAGCCATAGAATCACTTACTCGTGTGTTTGTATTGTGGGTCTGCTCCTTGTTCATCGTCATTGGTGGTCGGGGTCACAGGCATAAATTGCTTCTTAGTTTATAGTAACCTTCGATCGGAGTTCGGGTCTTAGACATCGTCGGTGATAGTGTCTCTGTTATTCCCATCGGCATCTTCGTGTTTTATTTTGGAGGCTTGAGTTTTCTGGTCCATTCAGTACCGTACCTCCTGCGTGAGTTTCTAATTTCATGCGAGGCTAGCCGTTCAGTTACCAGTCGACGCACTTCGTTTGTCTCTCCTCCTCGTCTCAGCGTTCTCTGCTCGCATCTGTGTCATGGGTCTTACTTCAAGTGGGCTGTGAGTATTTGGCAAAAACTTATTTGGGCCTCTGTTGTTGGTTTTGTGTACTGTTTTTAATAGAACTGTTGCTTGGGTTGTGATTGTGGGCACATTCTTGTTGATTGAAAAATTTATTTGGGTTGTTTTTTTTGTTGACTGCAAAAGTTATCTGGATTGTATCTGGATTGTGAGTAATTTTCTACACGGTATCATCATATCAATTGAGAAGAGTGACCATGTTTGCATTCGTTTTACGGGAAAAAATTATTCTTCATGGGCATTTTATTTTCAGCTATTATTTAGGGGTAAAAGCGACCTATGGGGACATATTGATGGATGTATTCCAACTCTTGATAAAGAGAAGGAAAAGGAGAAGTATCTTGCTTGAAAAACAAATAATTCTCAAATTTTGGTTTGGATTATTGGATCTGTTGATACTCAAATTGTTCTTAATTTGAGGCCTTATAAGTCATCTCGTGATATGTGGGAGTCGAAACTATATACTCAAAGCAACAATGCTAGGAGACTTCAGTTGGAGTTTGAATTGGTAAATTTTTCTCAGGACTCTCGCTCCATTGAAGAGTATTATTCTGTTTTTTCCAATCTTTGGACTGAATATACAGATATTATCTATGCTTCGGTTTCACCTGACAGTTTGGCAACTGTCCAAGCTGTACATGAAGTCACTAAGAGGGATTGGTTTCTCATGAAATTGCGAACTGAATTTGAATCCATCAGGTCCAGTCTTATGAATCACGAATCTATCCCAACGCTGGATAGATCTTTGAGTGAGTTGTTGAGGAAGGAACAACATCTTATCACTCGTACCTCTTTGGAACAGCAACAGAATCAACTAGCACTGATTTCACGTGCACATGTGGCTCAAGGGAGATTCAAATCTCGGGATATGTCTAGTGTGCAGTGTTATAGTTGTAAAGGGTTCGGTCACATGACTCTTCAGTGTTCCAAAAAATGTGCAATTATTGCAAGAAGCCTGGACATGTTATTAAGGAGTGTCTTATTCCTCCTTTACGTAAGATCGGAGCAGGTTATGTTGCTGCTGCTACTTTTGCCTCCAATTTTTCTACGCCAGATGCATCCACTCAAGTTTCAACCTCTCCCAGTTCTTTCCAAAATACCATCACTCCTGAAATGATCTAACAAATAGTTATCTCTGCTTTGCCAGCATTAGGCATCTCAGATAATTCATCAACAACCTCTTCGTCTTGGTTATTAGACTCAGATGCTTCTAACCATATCATAATTCTTGATTGCTTAATAATCTTAGACCATATATTAGACCTTTCCATATACATACAGCCGATGGTAATTCACTTCCTATCTCAACTGTGGGTGATATATCTCCAAATTTGTCAAATGTTTTAGTATCTCCTAGTCTATCAACTAACCTTATGTCCATTGGTCAACTTGTTGATGACAATTGTACTGTGTCTTTTTCTTCTTCTGGCTGTCTTGTGCAGGATTAGGTGTCCGAGAGGACGATCATGAGGGGGTCTAAGGAGGGACATCTCTTTCTTGTTTCACTAAAGCCTGTTTCGCATTTTCCCATTATTTGCAATTCCGCTGCTTTTAATATTCTTTATTGGCATAAGAAATTGTGACAACGCAATAATAATGTATTACAACATTTATTAAACTCTGGTTTGCTTGATAATAAAACTTCTGCTTCAGTTTTGTCTATTTCATTTGATTGTGCTTCATGTAAACTTGGTAAGAATAAAATTTTACCGTTTCCTTCTCATGGTTCTCACGCTTCACAAATTTTGATATTGTTCATAGTGATGTATGGGGCATTGTACCTGTTGTATCTCATGCTCATTTTAAATACTTTGTTACTTTTATTAATGATTATAGTCGTTTTACATGGGTTTATTTTCTTCGTGCGAAGAGTGAGGTTTTCTCGGTATTTCAGGCTTTCCTTGCCCTCATTAACAATCAATTTTCTTCCTCAATCAAAATCCTACGATCTGATTCGGGAGACGAATATATGTCTAATGCATTTCAATCTTTCTTACAGACAAAAGATATTATTTCTCAATGATCTTGTCCTTCTACTCCTCAACAAAATGGGGTGGTAGAACGCAAGAATCGTCATCTTCTTGACATGGTTAGAGCTCTTTTGATTGAATCTTTTGTTCCTTCTCGTTTTTGGTGTGAAGCCTTGTCTACCGCTGTTCACCTCATAAATCAATTACCATCTCCCACCCTTGGTAATACTTCTCTGTTTTATAAACTCTTTGGTCATCATCCCACATATTCTCATCTTCGTCCCTTTGACTGTGTTTGCTTTGTCCATTTACCACCACATGAACAGACAAAACTCACACCTCAATCTATTAAGTGTGTTTTTCTGGATATGGTGGGAATCAAAAGGGGTATGTTTGTTATGATCCCACGACACATCGCATTAGGATATCTCGTAATGTTGGATTCTTTGAAAAACAATCTTTCTTCACCTCCGAGGTAGTTAATTCCCCTCCCGTGTTCTCTATCTTGCCTGATTTTCCTACAGGCTCATCTCAGTACAAGCCGGGTCTAGTTTATACTCACAAGCATGTTACACCAATCACTACTGACAAGCCTTCTTCTTAGCCAACTGTCTCTCTAGAACTCTCTGATCCTCTGCCTACGGCATCAGATCCTTCACCAAATGATGCTCCTCCTCCTGTCGCCCTCTGTCGCACTTCTCGTGTTTCTCGACCTCCATATAGGTATGGTTTTTCTTCCCATAGCTCTATATCTGCTACCCTTAACTCTGTTTTCATTCCCTCCTCCTATAGATAAGCTATAGAACAAGAGTGTTGGCAATAAGCAATGAATGCAGAACTTGAGGCTCTACAGGCAAATCAAGCCTGGGAGGTTGTGCCATGTCCCCCAAATGCGGTTCTCTTGAGCAGTATAAGGCACGTTTGGTTTCCTTAGGACATCGTCAGAAGTATGGAATTGATTACGATGAGACATTTGCTCCTATAGCTAAGATGACCGCCGTTCGTCTCTTGTTATCAGTGGCCACTTCTAGGTCTTAGTCTCTACATCAAATGGATGTGAAGAATGCATTCTTACATGGGGACCTCAAGGAAGACATTTATATGAATCTTCCATCTGGCGTGCCTCTTCCCTCTGCTCACTCTGTTTGTAAGCTAAAGCGCTCTTTGTATGGTCTTAAGCAGGTACCTCGAGCATGGTTTGACAAGTTCCGCCGCACTCTTTTGGATTTCTCATTTACTCAGAGTCAATTTGATGTATCTCTGTTTCTTCATAAGAGTAATGCTGGCAGCATTTATTTTGTTGGTATATGTAGATGATATTATTATCTCTGGATCGGATCACACTCTTATTCAAAAGTTTCAACAGCATCCTCACTCGAATTTTCATATGAAAGACCCTGGTTATCTCACTTACTTCTTAGGCTTAGAGGTTTATACTGCACCGCATGGTATTTTCTTGAATCAACATAAGTATATTCCAGATTTGATTATGTTGGCTGAGTTATCTGATGCCTCCTCTGTTGATACTCCGTTATAGCTTAATGTTAAATATCGAAAGAAGAGAGTGATACTCTTCCAGATCCTACTTTATATTGGAAATTGGTGGGTAGTCTCATATGTCTTACTGTCACTCATCCGAATATTTCCTTTGCAGTACATACTGTTAGCAAATTTATGGATGCTTTTCGTCATCTTCATTTGGTAGCTGTTCGTCCCATTATTCGTTATCTTGTTGGGACTTCTTATCGTGTTCTATTCTACCCTCGGCGAACACCTCTTGAGCTCATAGTGATGCTGATTGGGCTGGTTGTCCTGACTCTCGTCGATCTACTATTGGGTGGTATATTTTTTTAGGTGATGCTCCCATTTCTTGGAAATGTAATAAACATAATTGTGTTTCTAAGTTCTTCACTGAGGCTAAATATCACGCTATGTCCACTGCTTGTTCTGAGATTGTGTGGTTGCGTGGTCTTCTTGCAGAACTTGGTATTTCCCAGTCGCAACCCACTCCCCTGCATAGTGAAAATACGAGTGCTATTCAAATTGCAGTTAATCCGGTATACCATGAACGCACCAAACATATTGAAGTCGATTGTCATTACATCAGGGACGCCTATGACTCCAAGGTCATCGATCTACGATATGTTTCCAATAGTCAACAGATCTCAGACATCTTCACAAAATCTCTTACTCGTCTTCGTCATAATTTTCTTGTCAGCAAATTGATGCTTGTGAACTCACCATCATCAATTTGAAAGGGGGGGGGGGGTATTAGAGGCGTGTGATTTAAAATAAATTGAAAGAGAGGAAGAGATGGGGGATCGAGGTAAATTGGCAATCACTGCCTCCCAATTTCAATACCCTTGACTGGTATTGAAACTCCAGGTTCTGCATCTTTCAAACCGGTGGATTACAAACAGCCTTACTAATCGGTTTTTCCCCTCCTGCCACAGTAACTGAGGTAGGTTTTGCTGGCTGTATCTTATAGTTGATACTTTTTACTAACTCTTCGTCAATGAAACTGTGGGTACTCCCACTATCAATCAATATGGATACTTTCCTTTTCTTAATCATCCCTGGTAATCCTATAGTTTTTGCCATGTTGTTTCCAATTAATGCATAGATGGAAATCTCCATCATCTCATCAGATTCACCCTGCCCTTTTTCCCTTCTTTCATCCCTAGGGGGTTCCTCTAATTCTCCCTCTACCTCTTCATCTACTAGTATGAAATTGAGCATCTTATTCTTACAAATATGGCCCTTAGTGTACTTCTCATCACACTTAAAACATAAACCAAGTTCCCTTTTTGTTTGGATATCTGATGGGGTGATTGGTTTGAATTTGAGGGGGTTCAGTATAGGGTATGGATTTAGATGCAGTTTCATTTGGTCTAGTGTTTAGTTGGCTCCATTTAGTAGGTGGAAATGTTTTGAAGGTCTTAGAACCTTTGTTTATAGCTATAATGGTATTTTCTTGCAAAAGGGCAATTTTAAAGGCTTTGGCTAAGGTTGGGGGTTAATTAATCTTAACCATAGATTTGATCTCTTCTTTTAGACCACTGGTGAAAATTGAGATATAATAGGACTCAGGCAAATGGGGAAGAGATATCATCACCTGTGATTTCAATTCTTCAAACTGCTCTTGATACTCTAGAATGGTCCCCTTTTGCCTCAGCTTACTGAAAACTTCTATCACTTCCTCAGCTTTGTTTTCAGCAAATCGCCTGCATAACTCACTTGAACATTTTTCCCACTCAGCATTGGGATTGTTGGAGATGAAACCATATGTCCGCTTTTCCCCTTAAATACATCTCAGCTATTCCCACCTTCAATTCATCAGCCACGATATATTTGGAAATATTTCTGGGCTTTTCTCACCCATTCTCTAGGGCCCTCTCCCCCAAAATAAGGGAAGTCTATTTTAGGTAATTTAGTATCCATTCTGGCCTCCCTAAATCCGCTGGTATTTCCCAGATGACGGTCACTCCCCAGAGGAATATCACTGCTGGTTTGAGATGGAGTACCATATCTTTCTACGTGCTTCTCTTTGTGACCTGCTTTACCCCCATCATATGGGCTAACATGGATACGATAGATTCGTATTTGCTATTCGTTGCCCCCATTAAATGCTCCATTTGGTCCTGCTTAGTGCAGACTACCTTCAACATTTGGTCTGATGATTTGAAAGCCACACCCAAGTCTGATATTTCCTTGTCTAGCTTCCTAAGGTGTTCCGCATTAGATTTACTCCTAGTTTCAGCCATACCCAAGTCACGTTGCTGCTTTGATACCAAATATTATAGTTGAGCTTCAATTCTCAACCTGGGACACAATCAAACACAGTGATGAACTAGAAATTGAACAAAACTCAACACCCAATGGATTAATTTTGTGACGAAGTGTCTGTTACATTAATAATTTAACAGAAATTAAGAAAGTAGATTTTGAAGAAGAAGAAAAAGAAACTGAGGTCAGAGGAAATGGAAATCACGCACAAATCATTCGCCCCCCTTTGCCTCTTCTCATCTAATTTCTTAAACAGCCAAAAGTGTGCTTTCCTAATGCAACTTAATAAACGTAAAATAGGAGTTGACAACAACAAACGACGCCGTTTCCTTCGGACTTCAAATTTGTAGATGACTGTTGGCTGCTTCCTTCTTCTCTTTGTTTCTGGGATTCCTCTTCTTCTTTTCCCCCCAATTCAGCTAAGTTCCCTTCTCTTCGTAACAAACAGTTGTATGTGTAGAAGTAATTGCCCTTGTTCTTGAGATCTTAAACTATCAATAATGCATGTGATTGATTGTATTCATATAAATTCTTTTCATCTATTTGTCATGTTTTATTTTGATGGTTTGAAAGCATTTTGATTAGGTAATTGTTTGTATTGAAGAGGAAAAATAAGCACGATTTGTAATTCATTAATGTGATGAAAAGTCTTTGATCAAATTTCCTTGTTCTCTGGTTGATTTTTTCTTCTTTTGATTATGTGACACTACACCCCTGTTTGTCCCCCATTTTCTAAAAGTCATTTTCCTCATTTTCAACCATACATTTCATGGGACCTTTAACTTTTGTCAACTTTTCAACCACATATTCATCAACTTTTATTAAAATCTATGGAAAATCTAATTTTTAGCTAAACCAAACAAGCGATCCTAGAAGCTGAGGGGTTTTGCAAAACTAAGTATTCATTTGTTTATTTGGAATACAGAATGCGCCTTTCAGTTTAAGCATATTTGATTGCATAACCTGATATCCACATGACATGCTTCAAAATGTGTTTAAGTATCGGAGTTCTATCAATTGAAACATTTTATGTTTTTCTGCATGTTATTGTTGCAAAATCATCTCACTTATCCTAATTAATCCCTTGAATTACTTTTTTTATCATGTAGATGGTACTCAATTTGGACCTCAATTGTCCACCACATGATGAGGATTCTTCCATGAATATCAATACAACGTTGGAGCTTGGACTTCCTTGTGCGCAAATGAGGACATCTTATGAGCCTGATGATGATGACGTAATAATTTGCTCTCCTAGGAGCTTTGCTGACGTAAGAATTCCTTTTACATTCCATTTCAATGCTTTTGTGAAGTCGCAACGTGCAAGTTGTTTATTGATCCACAATTTTATTATAGGCTGTCAACAATTCCAGAAGGAATCGTAGGGTAATAGAGGTGGTTGATGATGAAACTGAATCCCAGAGAGGCAGCTCAGGTTTCTGCTATTTTAACAAAGTTATCTTTTTAATGATATAGAGTCCAGAGATTTTAAAGAATGTCTTTTCTCTTCAATTACTATGAATTTAAATGGAAAGCTTCTTGTTGGTTGTTTATTTTTATATCATAATCTTGTGACATTAAAGTCTAGTTGCACTTTGTCGCAGTACACTGCATTCAAACCTCTCTCTCTTGTTTTACCGTTTGATGATTACATTGACTGAACTTTCTTATCCAGAAATTTATAAAACAAAAAGTGCAGACTAATTTTCAAATATTTGATGCAGGCTTTTTAGGTTTTATTAATTAAACAAATATAAAGAATTACATGCAAGTCGATCGAAAATCTCTATTATTACAGCCCTGAATTTGAATTTTATGATTTTTCAATTTCCCTATGATGACTTTCTTATTCAAATAAACTTTGCAATTTTATAAGTTTGGCAATCTTCGGTAAATTCTTGAACAAAGATACTTTAAAACTGTACCTACTTTTCTATAGTACTAGACCATTTGATATACTATGTGCACAACTTAAGTTTGTCAATAGTTATATGAATAATTATGGCACATTTAATTGTGATATAGCGCTTTCCAAATTGCATCATGTGACTATCAATAATGATTCTTTCCCTAGTGTCAATACATATTTTGAATTGCTTGCATGGATTATAAACATACTCAGCTGTAGTAGTTGTACACTATTGGAGGTTGATTTCTTTTGCATGTCGGACTCCTGACACTATGCATATACTACAGTGAGACAGTCTGGTAATTGTAACAAGCGCCCAAGAATTTCTGCAAAACAGAGAGGTGGTGTGGTTAATTCCAGTGTGTACTTGGAAGATCAAGATTTAGTGGAGGTATTTGATGACCTTATTAATACAGTATCATTGCAATTATTTACATCTGTTGTCTCATTTTTTTTTTATTTTTTATTTTTTCTTTTCGGGTTTAAGTTTTGTTTGCAGCTTGTAATATTTCAATCGTAGATTGACTTTCACTGGAATTTGAAATCAGGGCTTCCTAATTTGAACCAATTATTCCTTTCCCGTGAAGTGAAGGATGTTTCTTTTTGTGCTTTCTGGACATCTCTCATTATAACTTCACTACTAATGCTCATGTTGCCATTTTTTATTGATCAAGAGCCCATCTATCCTTAGTTTTTAATTTTTTTTTTATTTCTTAGATGATATAAGTGATTTCTTAAGAATTAAATATTTTTCCTTTTTAAATGAATTTTAAAATGGTTGATGTTAATCCTTCTGTACGTTTGAATTAATTCTTCACTATGATAGGTGCAGAATTTTTTTGTCCTATAATTCAGAAGGGAGTAAAAGATCGAATAAACTACCTTACAATTGTGCATATGTGCATATTGAAGCAATAAACTCTGACCTGAGTTGTAGAATGCCATGAGCATTAAACCCCCTCACTTGGAGTTTCTTTTGCTAGATCTCAATCTCTAAACAGCAGAACAAATATTGGCCTGCAATAGGAAACACAGCTGTTTTGCTACTGAGAAGATCACCATTCCTTCCATTTCTGTAAAATGCTGCTTATAATTATTCCTCTTAATATTTTGCTTAAGAACTTTTTTCTATCCAAGCCATTGTCAGAGGTTGTCCCACCTAGAATATGTTGAATTGATCTCGTCCATATTGCATTTGGAGGCTGAGAATAACAGAGATAAACCTACCAACCCGAAGAACTTATATCTTAGAATTCTAACTACTTTTCATCAACTTCACTGTACCTGAGCTTTGTTCCACATCTTGCTGAGATAATTCTATATTCTGGAAAGCTATTTTGGTTTTTATTTATCATCTTAACCACTAGAAGTTGGCTATAATATTTTATGGGCTCTCTTTCTCTTGTGGGATAATGTTTAATATAGAATTACATTGTTTGATCTTGTATAAATGTTACGGTTTTATAATTGAATAACATGAAATTGTTTGAGCTCATATAACTCATAAATTTTTTATTGATTATTTGTGCACGCCATGTGGGCAAGTTTATTTTTCAAATTCATTGGTATATCCAGCTCTGGGAATTTAAGCCTTTATTAGGCATCTACATGTGTTTTTGTTGGACTCAACGTTGCTCATTTCCGTGATTCATTTGTTATTCCTTCCTGACGCTTCGTCAATTGTGATGCCTCAGTTATCCCAGCCCGTTCCACAGCCAAAACCACCAACATTTAGTTGCCCAGTTTGCATGGAACCAATTGTTGAAGTAACGTCAACCAAATGTGGCCATGTCTTCTGTAAAAAGTGTATCGTTGCAGCAATTGAAATTCAGCACAAATGTCCTACATGTAGGCGGAAACTTAAAAAGAAAGACGTTATCAGGATCTACCTTCCAAATGCTCAATAATTGAACTCTATGCCCATGGCGCCGTATTCTGTGAGTGTGCCCTCTAATTTCTTGAATTATATTTTTCAAAGTGGTGATTTCTGAATATTGAAATCCAGTTACCTTTATCTGTTTTTGAATTCGGGTTTTGGTTAAAATAATAATTTAGCAAAATTCACCAACCTCTTCTTGGTGCAGGATATCTCAAGGTATGTAGTGACGATTCTTCATTTATCTGAGCCACTATGTTGCCTCTTCAAGTCAAGATGTGCTTCTTGGCAGGTTGATATTTCTTCATTGGTTTCCATTGGCATTTCACCATATGAACTCAACATTTTAAGAACTTGGTTTTGAGGGAACTTTGTTTTGTTTCTCTCTAAGTGGAGGGGGTGTTTGAATCTAGGCAATTACCTTCTATGAAATTTTCTTCCCATCTCCACTGAGAGACGTGGTCATTGGCTAATAGTTCATTTTGACTACAGAAGCTTGTGCAATGAGCTTCTAGTTTCAGGTTTCCAATATTACTTTCTTAAGAAATTTGTCTATTGAATGACTTTGTGACAAAGTTGTGTTAATGAATGAGGATTTTTTTGGTACATTGTTAATTTTTGGTCTCTGTAATTTTCTACATCTAGGGAGACGATGCTGGCTATCGAGAATGTTTAGCTTTACTTGTAGTTGTAGAGAAAATCTCAAGTTTCACTAGTTCGGTCGACCGAACTTTTCTAAAATCCGGTAAGTTTATGAAAAATGAGGAATCTGGTATTCTCGATTTCAATACCGTATAGGCCTTTTGTTCGGTAAGATGATATATAATAGCAAGTTACAGTCGTACAACTAATTGGATAGTAACAGAATGAACAACAAATCAACTATTGAATTTACTGCAATAAATAACAGAACGAATAATTGAAATTGCAGGAAATGAAATTTCAAACCAAAGCCTGTGTTACATACAGTTTCCTTAAAACAGATTTACCTTCTCTCCGTCCGTGCTTGAGGTTTAAAACGAGTGTCCATTTTCCAGGATACAACGGTAAAATCAGTAGTTTTCAAGCATTGCAGAAATCATTTCGACGAACTGAACTAGTGCCTGAACTACACCACCACCAAGATAGAAATGCAGAAAAGACAACTCTATGCAAATGAATTTCTTGTGTATTCTAAATTTGAAAGCTTTTGCTTTGGTGTATTGAAATGAGGAAAATGAGCCACTATTTATAGGCTAGGCTACCGTTAATGGCAATGACCTTTGGAGTTTCTCATTTTTTTCTTATGTGGGACAAATTCATTTTCCTCACATAAACTCCTTTTTGAGTGGCACACTTTAAGTCTCAATTTCTCATTCACCCGAGCATCATCTTTGGTAAGTAAGCATATGATTTTGATGTACTTACGGAGAACACAAATCAACTTTCATCTTCCAAATTGAACAACCGGGTCCTACTCAAAATTCGTGCCAAAGTCGGCCCATAACTCAATTTTTTTTTTCCAACAATCCCCCACATGAATAAAAATTGGGAGCGATTTATGAATGTAACACATGACGACTTGGTGATATAGTTCAACAGTTGAAACCTGTATAGAATAGGTAGGTGTTACCCTTTGAACCTTTCCTTGTGAAGCATATTTACTTCACTAACTGACCAGTAGACGTGATGTCCTTGAACTGTTCTGCCATTTATCTAAACGATGATACACTTCACACAGGATTCTTCCTAACACATTTCAGTTCTCATTATTATGTTCGTTTTGACCATGAACATACGCCTGGTTCTGTGAGAGCTCACAAGAATTGCACCCCACACAATTCCCTTAGAAGCGGCCCCACTTCTCTCTTACATAGGTGATTTCTTATTACAAGTAACCCGCATTACTTGGCTCGATTTTCGACGCATAAGAATTATTAAAAGCCTATTGCTTATCCTCCATCTTTACGGGCATCACTGTCGCATCACAGGAATGGGCAGGAGGTGATATCCCCCACAGTGATTCTATCAAGTCTTTACAATTAGGTTGTCCCTTCGAACCTAGATCTTGGGATCTCTAGTCAATTAGGTTGGGTTTTCCTTTGTATTAACTTATCCATTCAAGGGTTTAAGTCTCATTCCTATCGATGATTTCTCAACTAAGTCTCTATTCTTTGGTTAGCGGATCCGCAATGTTATCCTTTGACTTTACATAATCAATAGTGATAACTCCAGTTGAGAGTAGTTGCCTAATGGTATTATGTCTATGACGTATATGTCTAGACTTACCATTATACATGCTGCTTTGTGCCCTTCCAATTGTCAATTGACTATCACAATATATGCAAATTGTTGGCACAGACTTTGACCATCTTGGAATATCCTCTAAGAAGTTACGTAGCCACTCAGCCTCTTCACCACTTTTATCTAGAGCTATAAGCTCAGATTCCATAGTGGATCTGACTATCACTGTTTGTTTAGAAGATTTCCATGATATAGCTGCACCTGTCAATGTGAACACAAATCCACTCATGGACTTTGAGTTTTTTATGTCGGATATCCAATTAGCATCACTATATCCTTCAATGACCACTGAATATCTGCTATAGTGCAGTCCAAAATTACGAGTATATCTCAAGTACCTTAGTACTCTTATTATTCCTTTCCAGTGATCAGCTCTTGGATTACTCGTGTATCTACTCAACTTGCTCACTGTGTAGGCTATGTCTAGTCTTGTACAACTCATCAAATACATCAGCCTTCCAATAATTCTCAAGTATTCTACTTGAAACACACTTTCACCTTTGTTCTTAGATAAATGTTGACTCGTATCTATCGGGGTTCTAGCCATTTCAGTATCATCCTTACTGAACTTTTCTAGGATTTTGTCTACATAATGTGACTGGCTTAGAACAAGACCATCCGATGTTCTTGGAATTTTGATTCCAAGTATAACATCTACTAGACCCATGTCTTTTATGTTAAATCTCGAATTTAACATGATTTTAGTGGATTTGATCACCTTATCATTGCTGCCAACAATAAGCATGTCATCAACGTAAAGACATAAAATGACATAGCCATTTTCAGTGTCTTTAACGTAAACACATTTATCACACTCGTTGATCTTAAATCCACTCTCCATCATGACACTGTCAAATTTCTCATGCCATTGTTTTGGTGCTTGTTTCAAGCCATACAATGACTTCATCAATTTACACACTTTCTTTTCCTGCCCTGGAGACGAAAACCTTTCGGGTTGTTCCATATAGATTTCTTTATCTAAGTCTCCGTTCAAGAAAGCAATCTTAACATCCATTTGATGTACATCAAGATTTCGCAAAACAGCAATCGCAAGTATCATTCTAATGGATGTTATTCTCGTTACTGGAGAATATGTATCAAAGTAATCAAGGACTCCCCGTTGTCGGTAACCTTTTATTACCAACCTGGCCTTATACTTTTCAATAGTTCCATCTGCTTTCATATTTCGTTTGAAAATCCACTTATAGCCTAGTGGTTTACTTCCTGGTGGAAGATCCACTAGCTCCCATGTATGATTTTGCAGGATAGAATCTATTTCACTTTTAATGACATTTTTCCATTGAGGTCCTTCCAAGGAGTTTACAACCTCTTGATAGCTTTGAGGTTCACTTTCTAACATATAGGTCAGAAAATTCGGACCATAAGATTTTTCTGTCCTTTCCCTTTTGCTACGTTTAGGTTCAACCTCAACCTCCTCTTCTGGATCTTGGTCCTGACTATGTTCAGTCATAGTCTCATACATCTGTTTAGAAGAACTTGTCTCTTCTTCGGACCTGCATGGAAACACATGTTCAAAGAACGAAGCGTTATTCGACTCCATTATCGTGTTTTTGTATATATCTTGGATTTTAGATTCATACACGAGAAATCGATAAGCACTACTGTTATGTGCATATCCAATGAATATGCAGTCTACAGTTTTCAGGCCTATCTTCACCTTCTTTGGTGTTGAGACAGCCACTTTAGCAAGACACCCTCACACTCGTAAGTATTTATACGAAGGCGTTCTTCCTTTCCATAACTCATAAGAGGTCCTCTCCATTTTCTTTCGGGATACCTTATCCAAAAGGTAATTTGCTGATAACACAGCATCCCCCCACATGTTCTGAGGTAATCCAGAACTTACTAGCATCGCATTCATCATCTCCTTTAAGGTGCAATTTTTCCTTTCAACAACACCATTTTGTTGTGGTAAATACGGTGCAATGGTTTCATGTATGATTCCGTGTAGTGTACAGAATTCAGCAAACGGTGCTTCATACTCACCATCTCGATCGCTTCTTAGCACCTTAATTTTCTTGTTAAGTTGATTTTCAATTTCATTCTTATAGAGAACAAATTTCTCTATCGCTTCATCCTTGCTTTTTATCAAATACACATAACAGTATTTCGTCCTATTGTCGACAAAAGTAATGAAAGACTTGTTGTCACCTCTTGTTTGTACAAATTTTAAATCACATATATCACTGTGAATTAAATCAAGTGATTCCGTATTTCGTTCAATTGACTTAAAGGACGACCTAGTCAATTTCGTTTCAACACAAGTCTCACACTTATGTTTGGAATCAACATGGAATCTGGTATGCATTTCAAGTTAACTAGCCTACGTAAAGTATCATAGTTAACGTGTCCTAGTCTACCATGCCACACATTGGAAGACTCAAGCAACTAAACAAAAGCATTCACTTTATTATTCATTTTTTGTTTAACAACCATTACATTGAGTTTAAATATTCCATCGGAAACATAACCTTTCCTGACAAAATTCCACTTTTCGACAAGATGACCTTGTCTGACTCAAACACAATGTGGAAACCATGCTTATTCAAAAGCGATCCGGACACAAGGTTCTTACAAATTTTCGGCACATACAGCACGTTGTTGAGAGTCAGCTCTTTTCCCGAAGTCATCTTCAAAACCACTTTTCCTTGGCCCTTAATTTCAGAAGTTGTTGAATTTCCCATGAACAACTTCTCTCCATTCTCAACTGCTTCAAAAGCAGTAAATAACTCTTTATCAGAGCACGCATGTCTCGTAGCTCCGGTGTCAATCCACCATTCTTTTGGGTTAGAACCCAACTTCAGAAATTACTGCTGCGAGACTCATCTCCGACACATCATGTGCCATGTAGTCAACCACATTTGCTTCTTTCTTCTTCTTTGGCAATCTGTACTCCGAAGATTTGTGGCCTACTTTGTCACAGTTGAAGCGCTTCCCTTGAAATTTCTTCTTAGGAATGCCCCCTTTTGGTCCCAGGTTGATTCATTTTCCACCGAATGGCCTAGCTTTGATTTTGTAGTTCTTACTACCTTGACCATGTTCAACAATATTGGCCTTAGCCGCACCAGGATTGAACTACTTCTTTTCAGAACTCTTGTTGTCTTCTTCAATTCTAAGTCTAACAATCAGTTTTTCAACGTTCATTTCCTTTCGCTTGTGTTTCAGATAATTCTTGAAATCTTTCCACGCGGGAGGCAATTTTTCAATGATTGCAGCCACTTGGAAAGTTTCACTTTTTGGAGTCCACCATCTTATAGTCCAAGAATCAACCGACGATAAATTTCTTAGCCCCGGCATCCTCAGTCTTATATTTCCGATCCAAAGACTCCCACAACTCCTTAGTAGTTTTCATGGTGCTATACACGTTGTATAGCTAATCTGCCAAACTGTTCATGACGTAATTCCGGCATAAGAAGTCCGAGTGGTTCCAAGCATCAACAACACTAATTGCTTGAACATCCACCTCACCCTCTTGGAGTTTTGGAGCACTTTCAATTAAGAATCTCGCAAGATTCAAGGTGGTCAGATAGAACAGCATTTTCTGCGCCCCTCTTGAAATTCAAGCCGTTGAATTTCTCCGGCTTTTTTCCATGGTTAACTGGTACATTAACCGGATCATTAGCCACATGTTGGCTCACAACACGACTTGGCACTTAAGCCATAGTCTGAGCCATAACAGAGCTAGGCCCTGCAGCCATAGTTGCACCCATAGCCGAACTAGGCCCTGTACCCATAGTAGAACCCACAGCTTGAGTTTGGGTACCTATAGCTTGGGACACATCCATGTTGGTGGAACCGGTTGCCATTTCGTCGTCCGAAAGAACCAAACAACAAATTAGTTTCCACAATATAACAAATATAATAAACTAATCAGTTCAGAAATAATTAATATAGGAAACCAATTTTTCTTTTCTGAAAATTTGTTTTAAGCTTGTAGGGAAAATCTCAAGTTTCACCAGTTCGATCGACCGAACTTTTCTGAAATCCGGTAAGTTTATGAAAAATGAGGAATCTGGTATTCTCGATTTCAATACCGTATATGCCTTTTGTCCGGTAAGATGATATATAACAGCAAGTTACAGTCGTACAACTAATTGGATAATAACAGAATGAACAACAAATCAACTATTGAATTTACTGCAATAACTAACAGAACGAATAATTGAAATTGCAGGAAATGAAATTTTAAACCGAGGTCTGTGTTACACACAGTTTCCTTAAAACAGATTCGCCCCCTCTCCGTCCGTGCTTGAGGTTTAAAACGAGCGTCCGTTTCCCAGGATACAACGGTAAAATCAGTAGCTTCTGAGCACTGCAGAAACCACTCTGGCGAACTGAACTAGTGCTTGAACTACACCACCACCAAGACAGAAATGCAAAAAAGATAGAACTCTATGCAAATGAATTTCTTGTGTATTCTAAACTTGAAAGCTTTTGCTTTGGTATATTGAAAAGAGGAAAATGAGCCACCACTTATAGGCTAGGCTACTATTAATGGCAATGACCTTTGGAATTTCTCATCTTTTTCCTATGTGGGACAAATTCATTTTCCCCACATAAACTCCCTTTTGGGTGGCACACTTTGAGCCTCAATTTCTCATTCACCCGGGCATCATCTTTGGCAAGTAAGTATATGATTTTGATGTACTCACGGAGAAGAACACAAATCAACTTTCATCTTCCAAATTGAACAACCGGGTCCCACTCAAAACTTGTGCCAAAGTTGGCCCATAACTCAGTTTTTTTTTCCCAATAGTAGTTTTGTCACAGTTAAACCTTATAACAAAGGATTCGAGATCAGTACTATTTCCTAGAGAATCTTGCCACCTTTTTTTGGCCGAGTTGGTCCTTCGTGGTAGCTGATGGATAGAGGTGGCTATTGTTGGGGATTTACTTATTATGCGTAGTTGAAAATAAAACAGATTTTAATTCTCATCAATGATTTACTTTGTGTTTAGATAAAAATTGTAATAAAAGTTATACATTTTTCTAGATTTGTAAATTCTACTTTTCCTTTGTTTTAGCAACTTTGATCTACCACCCATAACTGTCTAATTGTCCAACCTCCAATGAAATTTCACTCAGGGAACAAAATTATAGGGAACTAGAGTTTTTTCCTTCCTGTGCTAGCGAGAATGAAAATTCTCTACAAATTGAAAATTCTATTCACTTATTTATATAAGCCCAAATAGGTTTGGCCTGACCTCGTCCAATATTTAATTAATCCATTTAATTAAATTTGGTCCGCGAATTAATTAATCCAATTAATCAATTCAGGCATATAAATAAGCAACCCAATTAATTAATTTATCCAACACTTGTCAAATTAATTAATTGATAAATTACTATCTTCTCGTTCTTCTTTTGTGTGCAACCCATCAGGTTCTTAATCACGATGTCTAATGACATGAAATATTGTTTTGATCTAATAAAAAATGATAAATTAAAACACACTTTTAATTTACCACCAATTCACGTTCGCCGTTTTAGATTGATATCTAGCAATTGTTTAGGCAATATGCGTGACAGAAAATGTCACATGGTATAATAAGACAAACTCGTTCGTTTACCGTAAAATTATAATCTTCTCGTCAATATGATTCGATCAATTACGAGATATGGAAGTGTGTCAATCCCAATTATGGATCATATTTTTTATTCCACTATTAACTCAATATAAATCGAAAACTCATTTTCAACTTCTGAATACACTTTGGCTAAGGATTTCATTATTGACTTAATTAAAATGTAGATCATATTCTCTTACTATCTAAAAGTAATGAATCATCTATTGATCATTCACAATCTTCATACGATTCTTAACATACCCGAACGATTTATTATTAGCGGCCCTTGGCAGAGCAACATCCAACATCGCAAAAATATGACTATCCTCATATAAGGCACTATGATGATCTTAAGTTAAATGACCAATTTCACTACTGAATATTAGAGATTAAATACTGACACTCAGATAGTTATCAATGTAAAATTTTTCAGTGGGTCTCCAATGTTTTGTTATATAACAAAATATCCATGTGTTCATTTAAGTATCTCCACACTTTAACTTGTGAGATTAGCTACTTAACAAGTAAGAAATGTTACACGTGGTGATCTATCCGTATCTCGTTATTACTTATAATCATAGATTATTTAAGATCTGATTATACATAATTTGTATCTCATAATTACAATTTATTGTGATTAAAAAATTACTAAAACTTGAATTTGCAGACTTTATTATTTAATATTATTCATTAGAATATTGATTTAAATAAATAATATATCTTGCCAAAAATAAAATGTATTAAACATATTAAAAGTGTTCACAACCTAAATTGATTGGATCTATGTTATAACACTTACAAGCTCTCATTTGTATTAGATCCAATCACTCATGTATCTAATATCATAAGCATCCACATGACGATCGTATTTTTGTTGTGATAATGGCTTCGTCAATGGATATCTAATTGTCTCTTTTGGATATCCTACGAATATGTATTTATCAGATTAGCCTCAAACTTATTTGATTCATTTCGCTTCACATAAGCGTCACAGCCCCAAACTTTCATATAAGATAAGTTGTGTCTTTCCTTTCCACAACTTGTATGGCGTTTTGTTGACCGATTTAGATGGGACACGAATTTGTGTAGCACGCAACAATTAGTACACGACCCAAAATGATTTTGGGGTGTTTTGTTGACCGATTTAGTTAGTACACGAATTTGTGTAGCACGCAGCAATTAGTCTATTGCAAGAGAATCCCATTCTCTTTTAGATAATCTAAAAATTCTTCTTTTAAATATTCTCCACCCCGATCTGATCTTAGCGTGAGAATATTTTTACTTTTCTGTTTCTTTATTTTAAGTTTGAATTCCTTGAACTTTTCAAGTGCTTCATACTTGAACTTCATCAGATATACATAACTATATCTAGAATGATCGTCAATAAATGTGATGAAGTGAAACCACCTCTAGCGGTGATTGACATGGATCTATATACATTAGTATGTATTAGTCATAGTAATTCTACAGCCCTTTCTCTTTTTCCCATAAAAGGAAATTTATTCATTTTGCCTAATAGAAATGACTCGCACTTGTCAAATGATTCAAAATAAGTTGACCCCAAGAATCCATCTTTATGTAACTTAGAAATGCATTTGTCGTTGATATAATGCATTTGTCGTTGATATAACCCAGTCTGCAATGCCAGAGATAGGTATTATTTAGATTGTCACTTTAATGCCTTTCACTTTCTATACTCATAATAGATGACTCATATCAAGAATATAAATCTCATTTTGCAACACACCATAATCATAAAAGATCTCATATTTATAAAACGAACAACAATTGTTCTTAACATTAATAGAAAAATCATTCATGTCCAAACATGAAACAGAAATAATATTTTTAGTAATGGTGGAAACAAAATAGTAAATTTTTAATTATAATACTAAGCTTGAAGACAATGGTAAGAAGTATGTCCCTACAGTTAATGTAGCAACTCTTGCTCCATTATCCACGTGCAAGTCAACTTTTATTTTCTACAATGGTCTACTTTTCTTTAGTCCCTGCATATTTATATAAATATGAGATCTACATCTGGTATTTAATACCCAAGAAGCTAACTAAGTAGACATATTAACCTCGATAACAAAAGTACCTGAAGTAGAAGTTTCAGAAGACTTCTTTCCCTTAAAGCTTGAGAAATAAGCCTTGCAGTTCCTCTTCTAATGACATTTGACTCCACAGTGATAGCATAGGTCATCAAACTTGGTATTGTCCTCGCTTGTTTTGACTGTTTTGTTATTATTCTTAGCCTTCCTGGATGTTTTCTTGAAACTTCATTTGGTCTTTCTCTTAGTGCCCTTGGAGGATTAAATAGCTAAGATATGCCCAGTACTAGTTTTGACATTAGGCTCGACAGTCTTAAGCATATTAAATGATTCAGGAAATGTGCATTCGATCTTATTCATGTTAAAGTTCATGATGAATTGTGAATAACTCTCTGACAAAGATTGTAGATCCAAGTCAATACTTAGTTTGTGATCCATGATAAAACCCAATTGGGCTAATTTCTCAATGAAGTCAATCATCTTCAGCACATGAACACTGACTGAAGATCCTTCTACCATTTTACACCGATATAGTTGTTTGGAGGTCTCATATCTCTCCTCACGTGATTCTTCATTACACAACTTCTTGAGATGAAGAATCATAATGTTAGCATTCATACCCTCATGTTGCTTTTGCAACTCAGATGACATAGCTGCAAGCATCACACATGATGTAGTGTTATCGTCATCATTATGTTTGTTGTAAACAGCCACTTTTTCTCCAATCGAGTTTTCAGTAAGTGCCCTAGAAAGGGCTGCTCAAGGATATAACCAATTTTCTCATAATTGATTCTCAAATTGAGGGGCCAATTGAGAAAAAAATTGTTTTGGTGAATTTGTTGGCATCCAATATGTCTCTCAAATTCATATGATTACTCATGATTCAAAAATTGTAAATGACGAAAAATAAAGAATTAATATGTATTATATTGCATTGCACAAATTTAATATGCACTTTAATTAAACGTGTTCTCATTGTTTAAAATAAATTCATAACCCTTATACATAAATTATTGGAAGTCACATTTGATTCCCTATGGGCTCAGATCCCATATGTTATATCAAGAACTTGAATGTACTCAACAAACCTTAATAAAACGTTTGGATAAACACTATTATCAATTGTATCTCCACACAACTCCTAAATCATTAAGCCAACAACTCTTTGTCCTCACACATCTTATGTGTTAACTTAACGTGCATCTAAAACTTATCTCTTTGAGTGTATTCGACAAAAGATAAATTTTAGTTAAGTCAAACCCATCATTCAAAAATATCAAATATTCCATAATGTCAAACATATCTCTAATAAACCAGCCTTGGGTGTACTCAACAAATTGAGATGGATTTAGGACTCTCGTTTTTCATTATAATGATGGAAGCATAATAAGACCGACTTAATATTTCAACGAGGGATTTATCATGCAATGGTCTCATCAAATATATGTACACAAATAAATATACATAGAATAATATGGATGATTATGGATTTATTTTATCTAGTCTTCCCGAGTCAAGAGGAAGACTAGTTTGTCAATTCCTAGTGTGTATAGCATTGAATCAATATCATTGCACCATCTCCATGGTTTCTTCCTTTTCTTGTGCCTTCAATTAGTCCAGCTACAACTTGTATCATATACTAGCCCATAATGATAATAATAATAATAATAGACTCCCAGGCCCTTAACGACAATAATAATAATGAATTTACAAATCCAAAACAATTAAGAGCCCGTAGGCCCATAAAACGATAAGAATTAAATTAATCATTCAACACATCCTCATGGTCAAGTCCATAATCATTCATTAATAGATATTCATCACATAAATGTTTCCTATATAATATCTAATATTATATGTAGGCATGTCTCAAGAATCTAGCAATTATAATCATCAAAACTCATTTAAATAAATGGATCGAAATAATTAAATAATTAATCAACCATATTAATTAATTAACTTAAGTGGATGATTTATTTAATTAAAATCAAATTTCAATTAAAAACTGGATTAGAGTCCAACTCAAAATCCATAATTTCAGGGGGTGGGATAATTCAATTAAAATCTAATTTTAATTAAATATCAAATTAGAGTCAAACTCTAATTTCAAGAAAAATTTTAGAGCAAAATAATTTTATTAAAATCAGATTTTAATTAAATGTCAAATTAGAATCCAATTCTAATTACAAGAACATATTTGAGTGAATAATTAGTTAAAATCAAATTTTAATTAAATACTAAATTAGAGTCCAACTCTAATTTAAATTGAATTAACATCTTAATTTAGAATAAAACTCCTAAATAAAATAAAATTCAATTGGGGGTGAAATATAATATTTAAGTTAAACTTTAATTTTAACGAAAATATAAAATTCATCAATTTTAAATAAAATTTTAATTTTGGCGAAATTAAAAATATGGGTCAAACATTATTAAAAATCCAACTTTAAAATCATTTTAATATTTAAATTCAAAGCCCTTTTGAAAATTGTAAGTTGACCCAAAAATGAAATTAAAAGCAAGTCCTTCAATTTCCAAAATTTCATGACAAGCCCTCCATTTAAAATTGCAAAACGACCTTGTTTTGAAATTGTAGTCAGGGGCTTGGAATTTCTAAAATTTCAGCTGGAATACCTGTCTTCATTCCAAACCCGAAAAAAAAAAAAATAAAAGAAAAGAAAAGAGAAAACCCTAACCCCTTTTTTCTTTAGTGGGGCCGATCCCATTATGCGGCAGAGTCTGCTGCCTTCCTGTAGCCCACAACAGCGCAAAGGTGCTGTTGCTGTAGGCAGAACCAACAGGCATCGGTGCAGATTGCAGCGACACCTACTAATGCATGCAGCGGTGGTCGTCGCCACCCGCCTTGGTCGATCCTTTTTTTTTCAAAATCAAATTTTGAATATGAAAATTATTTTTTATAATTGCTAGATTTAAGAAAACATGAGTAAATCAATTCCTCACAAGCACAAACATGGTTTTGATACCACTGTTGGGAATTTAATTATCATGCGCAGTAAAAAATAAAATAGATTTTAATTCCCACAAAAGATTTAATTTGTGTTTAGATAAAAATTGTGATAAAAGTTATACCTTTTTCTAGATCTCCAAACTCTTTTGCTTTTTCTTTATTCCAGCAATCTTGATCTGCCTCCTACAGCTGTCCAATTATCCAGTCTCCAATGAAATTCCACGTAGAGAACAAGATTGTAGGGAACTAGGGTTTTCTTCTTTTTGTGCTAACAAGAATGAAAATTCTCTACAAATTGAAAACCCTAGTCACTTATTTATATAAGCCGAAACGGGCTTGGTCTGACCCGATCAAATATTTAATTAACTCGTTCAATTAAATTCGGTCGGCGAATTAATTAATCCAATTAATTAATTCGAACTTATAAATAAGCAACCCAATTAATTAATTTATCAAACGCTTGTTAAATTAATTAATTGACAAATCGCAATCATTTAGTTCTTCTTTTATATGTGACTCATCAGGTTCAATCATGATATCTAACGACGTAAAATATTATTTTGATCTAATCAAAATTGATAAATTAAAACACCATTTTAATTAACCACCAATTCACATTTGCCATCCCAGATTGACATTTAACAATATGTCAATGTAATATATGTGATGAAAAATGTCACACGGTATGACAAGACCAAACTCGTTCGTTTACCGTGAAATTATAATCATTTCGTCAATATGACCCGATTAATTATGAGATATGGAAGTGTGTCAATCCCGATTATCGATCATATCTTTCGTTCCACTACTAAGTCAATATAAATCGGACTCCATTTTGACTTCTGAATACATCTTGGCTAAGGATTTCATTATCGACTTAATTGAAATGTAGATCATAATCTCTTACTATTTAAGAGTGATAAATCCTCTATTGGTTATCCACAACCTTCATACGATTCTTGACATACCCGAACGATACAGGATTAGCGATCCTTGGTAAAACAATATTCAACACCATCAAAGTATGACTGTGATCATATGATACCATGATGATATCAAGTCAAATGACCAATTTCACTACCGAATATTAGAGATTAACCACTAATACTCAGATAGTTATCAACGCAGAATCTCTCAGTGGGTCTCCAATGTTTTATTTTTTAATTGTTCTATAACAAAATATCCACATATTTATTTAAGTGTCACCACACTTTAACTTGTGAGATTAACTATTTCATAAGTAAGAAATGTCACACGTGATGGTCTATCCGTAATAACGATATCTGTATCTCGTTATTACTTACGGCCATGGATCATTTAAGATCCAATCATACATAATTTGTATATCACAATCACGACTCATTGTGATTAACAAATTACTGAAACTTGAATATATGGACTCTATTATTTAATATTATTCATCAGAATATTGATTTAAATAAATAATAGATCTTGTCAAGAATAAATGCATTAAATATATTAAAAGTGTTTGCAACCTAAATCGATAATCATACATAATTTGTATCTCACAATCACGACTCATTGTGATTAACAAATTACTGAAACTTGAATATATGGACTCTATTATTTAATATTATTCATCAGAACATTGATTTAAATAAATAATAGATCTTGTCATGAATAAATGCATTAAACATATTAAAAGTGTTTGCAGCCTAAATCGATTGGACTTAGAACATAACACTTACAGCTACTACTCCCTCCACATTTTTTTGAAACTCTAGGAATTTTGTTACGATTTATGTAGCTTAAAATAATTATGTTTGATTCCTCATGAGCTGTAGTTAGCATCTTCCCACCTAAAATTCTAGGAATTCGTTGAAAGTTAAAATAGATTCGATTCTTTTTCGATCGAGATGTATACATCGTGTTTATGAATTAGAAAACGTGCAAAAGCTCTATTTATCATATTCATACTCAAAACTAGATAGTGGGACTGTTCAAACTATGTCTTCTACCAAAACATCCACAATAATATCGTCTAACTCCTCGATCATTGCAACAATCTCTTGATTTGTCGAATGTTCACAACTTTTATAACTTGTTTTTCTTTTGCAAATTTGGCCGCATTAATAACAACCGAAAAAACACCGATTAAGCATAGTTGTAGTCATTAATATCAAAAGCACAAAAGTTTAACAAAATTAATCTACCAAATAAAATTTTGTCAATAAATAAATTAAACAACAAATAAAAATTAAATAGAAATTGAAAATTTAAATTTAAATTTTATAAGTGTCATTAACAACATTACTGTGTTGTAAAAGATAATCACTAAACCGGTGAATTAATGATTGAATTAGCATAATCTTACCGGAAGCAATATGCCAAGTCTTGCATGCAGCCTTATGAATCCTGACAAGAGAAACCAATTTAGAAATATTCATTGTTTGTCTAAATTTTTATTTTTTAATTAGGGTTTATATAGGAAAGGAGAAGTGATGGGGTCACATATATTTTTAAATTATTGACGTTGATAAGTGTAATTTTATGCACTTATTTGAAGTTCTATACTCGTTTATTTATTACTAATTGAACAGATATTTACCTATTTAGGTATGAATATGACAATTCAGGTAAATTTCCGATTTGAATGCATTTTTTTTTAATTCTTGTGAAAAATCATTTTTGGACCTAAATTGCAATTAATGATCAACCAGGATATGATGAATTTGAACCATTAATGGAACAGTTGGAGGTAATTCACAAGTTTATGGAGCTAAATTGTTATTTGGAAAGTTTGTGGACTAGCAAAATTGCTCCCTATTTGATTACAAAAGTCATCCCGACATCAATTTTTAGTTTTCTCGTTTTGTTCTACATCTTCTTGAAAAGCAACTGGAGTTGGGTAATAAATATATTCTTTCACTCACAATTCCCAAAAGAAGGAAGCTAGGAGGATCTGGTACATAAAAATACAAGTTCACTAGAGAAAGGAGCCATTGAGAGACAAAAAATAAATAAATAAATAAATAAATAAAATTAAAAAAATATATATCAATATTTCTTTTAAAGCTTTGAAGACGTTTGTGATAAAAGACACTTCCACATCATATTTTCATACATTATTGCTTACAGTGGGTAAGTGGTCTCGGTCTGGTTCAATCCGATTGTAAAAGGAATCGAACCCAACCACATATCAATGAAAATTTTTGAAATGGAACCATTGATTTCATATCCAACTATAGAATCTAATTGAACTGAATTGAACTAAAACTGAACCAATCGATTTTGGTTCGATCTAGTTCGTTATATTGAAAAATTGTAGAATGAAAAATGAAATTACTTGTCAATGCACTAGCAAAAAGAAAAATTCAGGAGAATTGAATTCACTATTGATTCTCAAAAAAGTGTCAAGAATTGTGCTAAAATTGGTTGATTCTCAATACATGGTCCCAAAGCCATTCATTTATTGGAGGAACCGAAATCGAGCAAGCTAGTTCTATCTAATTTCAGTCCGATTCCACCGATTTTGGGGGAAAAATGCCCACCCCTACTTATAGTTGAAGAAGAAGACATCCAAGGAGATAACTCATGAACTATTGAAGGAATTCAAGATTGATTTCATCTCTCTTCCTACATTATTAATTCTGGGTGATGTTATATATGTTTAATTTGTGGGGTTGTAATCCTATAATGCTTGGTTTGTTGTATAGGTGATAGGATAACATTGAACCCTATATTTTGATGTTTTTATATTAGATTCTAAAATTTGACATTCAAATGATTGTTTGGTTTGAATTATTTTAGGGAATTTGATGTTTTTCAATTAATTGACCAATAATTGAATTAATATATGATTTCTATTGTCATTTGAGAGAAGAAAAGAAATTTAGTGTTTGTTCCGTAGAGATTTTGATAATTGTTTTTTTGACCGTTAGAGATAAAGTGGGTTCCACCTGTGAGAAGATAATTCAAAAATGACGGTTGAAATAGTGAAATAACAATAAAAAAAATTGATTTTAATTGACTTAAAATCTGTACCAAACAAGCTCTTAACACGATTAGCAATCATTATAGGTGGATAATTCTTTATTTATTTATTTTTACATGATTCAATAGAATTACTCATAATTTAATGCATCTTCATATGTTTGCATTCGGAATAAGGATATTAACATGTGTGAAGATAGATTCAATTCTTCTCAAAAGAAATTATTGAACAAGATATAAAAATTGATCTTTACATCCTAATAAAGTTGTCAAACTTAAGAAATTGAAATTAAAATGGAAGAATGTAAGAAAATACTGGATCTTAATGTTAATCAGTTTCACAAATACTTCCCTACCAACCAACTGGGTAATTAATTCTCTAGAAGGAAATCCTTTATTGAGCAACCTCATTTTGACGATCAAGTAAATTTACATATAATTTGTAAAAACACGTGAGAAAAGAAAGAGATTTAACATATTCAAAATCATCGCTGCTAATTTCTCATTTTTTTTAACAATTAATTAGGTATAATTCGTGCAAACAAATGATTAAAAGCTCAAAACTCCAATAAATTAAGACATTTACATGATATATATACAGTTTGACATTGGCCTAAAGTAAGGGAGCAAGCTCCATTAGTACTGAAATCAGTTCTGCATCATATAGTAATGTGTTAAATATAAATGCGATCACTCCCATCGGCACAATAGAAATCAAAATCTTCGAGGAAGTACAATCCCTCGTCCATCAAGCGACCCTGTGGCTCCATCTGTTGACATTGTGGTCGAGGTGCAAAATTTCTATAGGTACGAGTCCATACGCTACCAGGTTGAACTGCAATTTAAAGGCTTCTTGGCAGTCTGCCTAGATTTCAATGCATCCAGTTTCCCATCTTCATGGTCATAATTTTCCTTTTTTTGTTGACTCGATGCTTAGCTGCAATTCTCAGCTTCCTCTTGGCATTTTTCATCGGATTTACCACAGCCATCACCTTTTCTTCGTGCTTCCTCTTGTCCCGCTTTCCTTTAAGAATTTTCCTTATATGATTGTAAATTTGAACGAAATTCTGCGTTCCAGGTCTATCTAGTTTATCTCTTATGCTGTCACGAACCTCTTGTGCTAGTTGTTTCACATCATCTGGTTTTGGAAACAGAGTAGAATTTCGTCATCAACTCAAATAGAAAATTAATAAGCTTATCAAAGACGAAGGTGAAAAAGCAAATTATAGACTGACTTTGTACAAGCAACCATTGGCAACTGACTCTTTTACATAATATGATATGACATTATGAAGATAAATAGTGACCCAATTAAGAACAGGAAAAAGCCACTGGTTCCATTATATAGGAGAATCCATAGTAGACTACATGTTTGTTACTAAGTCTGCTTATTTAGGCTACACGTTTAAAATACACCAAACTAAGCCTTATTTCCAATATGGAGTCGGCTGCATGAATTCTCATTCATCGCTCTGGTTCATGGCTACATCTATGGGAGATCTAAAGCAACCAGAATAGACGGTCTACCATTACGCTTAAAATATTATGGAGAATTTCAAATCATATAATGGTTTTTCCAAGACCCACGAGGCTAGACTTCTCCAACATTATGATTATCTATCACTCTTCTTGAAAAATACAGCTACTTTTGAAAAGCTAATGTACATTGTTTTCAATTCAGGAACACGATAATTACTTGTGTTACTTTATAAATAAATCCAACAAAAAGCATCACAAGCCAACATAACCGCGATGCTGAAGCTATAAAAAATTTAAAGGGAAAGGAATATGCAAATCTAAATATATAATTCGAAGTTTGAAGTAACGGTACTAACCTGAAATAACTGTTCCAGTAAACCCTTCACAGACTTTGTACAAAGGAAACAGCATTTGAAATGCATAATCATGGAAATCATCTTTGCCAACCGGTGTAAACATTTTATGGAAATCGAGGAGTGTTGGAGAAATTAATTTGAAACAATTGAAGACAATCTTCATCTGCAATAAGGAAATTATATGATATCAGCATTACAAGACTTTCAAAAGCATTTATGATAAAAATGAACTGAAGCTAAGGTCGTATAATGAATCAAGACATGAGCTTAGTACAAGCCACACCTAACATAAAGAGCAAAGGTCAAATGCATTCTAAGATAATAATAATTAACATGATTCAAACTCAAAAAACATCCCCAAAGGGCTCCTTGATTTGGTTACAACTCTTTTAGCATAATCATTCTTTTAACATGTGATATAATAAGCATGAAGTGTGGACATTGGACTAGTTTCCTTGAAAATAAAATATAAAAATTCTTTAATGTAGTATTCCTAGAAATGCACCTGTCTGTCCTCCATCTGAAGGGAAATCTTTCCCATCCTCTGAAGCAAATAAGAAACAAATAGATGCCAATGATGATCATCATTCTTCGTATTATGCCGAACAATAAGGCTAGAAGTAATTGATAAAAGCGTGCTTCTACCCTTCCTAGAGTCAAGAGCATGAAATGCCTCAAGAAAACGGTCTTTCTCATTGTGTTCAAGGTTGGACCAGAAATCTGGAAGATTCATGTAATCACTCTTTCCTAGAAAGGAATGCAACCCACATATTGAAAAGACGAGATTTTTCTCAATTAAATCGCCAGCCATATCATCAATCAGAGGCACCTTCAGTTGGCAGCAAAGAGAAGCAGCTATTGAGAAAAGTCTGCTTGGTCTCATTAGAATAAATGTTTCAGGTGACATTTCCTTGTTCTTGTTGCAAGTCTCAGTAACCTCTTTAAAGTAGAAAGACACGAGGCGATTTGATATTTTGCGCAGCCACAAATGTGGGTGCAATAGGAACACACAAATAGTTTCCCATGTATCCTGTATGAAGTTAAAGGAATTTACTAAATACAAAAAGGTAAAATTCAACCAATGAACAAAATAACTAAGAGGATCAAACCTAAGAAAAACTTCCAGCAAGCATAAAATGAGATCTACTCAATTTACAATAATGCCTCCAAGAACAAAACTTGATAATTTGGGATAAGTTTTAAATGAGGGGTCATAATTGCTATATAACAGAGCAGAAAAGAAACACTTCTTTTTGAAAAATAGGGTCCCATTCAGCCATTCGAAATAGGAAGCAAAAATTAAATTCCAACACACTACATGATGAAGCAGAAATGGCTAGCTAAATTACATTACAGGAAGTAACCAACCGATAATGATTTATTCCAATTTTTATGTGCATTTATGACTTAGATAACCTAAAAACTATGTCTCACCAACCCTTTCTGTGAGAAGAAATATAGTTCATGTTGGACAAGTTTAGAACAGAAAAATCAAAAAAGGCACTGCTAGAACAATTGATCATGCACAACTATGCATTCACTGATAGAAGCAACAGATCAGTACCTCAAGATCTCTGTCAAAGCACAAGTAATGAAATTTGAATTTATCTAGGATCTTCTCAAACATAATCAGTGAATAATATGCCTCCTTCCACCACGTAATCACTGCTTCATCAGACAGATCTTGTTCACATGTAATAGCAGTGACAGCAGACTGCAAAATCCTTCTCATAGCTTGCAGTACACTACTTAGGTGTTTTTCAAAGCCCTTACTCATTACTTCGACCAGCAAACCCAGAACCTGAGAAGACATAATGAAGCAACTCATAAGAAAATGCCTGCAATATAAGTGTAAACACAGAGTAAATCCTAGATAAAACTTCTTTTCAGACTCCAGATATAACTATCTTAATCTGTTAATAGGGATTAAATTGTCTGTAGCTTGTTCATATCCGCAAAAAGAAGTTTATCGTAGCAAAATATTAAAAATAAACGCAAAATTAGAAAGCACTGGAAACACCCTTCCTATTTTAAAGGTCCCAACCCTTCTTTTGAAAGTAGTCCAACATATTTAAATCTGCATTTCACCAAAAAAATGGGGAAGAGAATGGGCCTCAAAAATCAATCTGAGGTTCTCTAAAGAAAGAAATATAAAAGCAAATATAGCAATTAAACACAACTACACAAACAAATAAAAGCACCCGTTCTCAAACATTCTCTGGTATTTATGGTTAAGGCACCGTAATGTGGCTCTTAGAGAGCTGCATCCAATAAGGAGATCTCTTCTACTTGCTACCAACAAAGTTTAGGTACATGATAAACTGAGACCATTAGATTATAATTTATTTGATTCTGTTTATTTCCTGTAACTTCTAATTATAACTCTTCCATGTAATAGTCTCATCAACTTTTCTCGTGCTATTTTTCTTTGCAATTCCGAAGCACTTAAAACATTTTTATCTAACTTCTCGTTATCTTAGATAGTGCTTCTACAGGCAGGCAGGCAGCAGCAGCAGAACTTTTTATAGTTTCATACTTGACAACAATAAAACTTTCACATAAATATTCAAGGTACCACCTTTTGAACTTCAAAAATCATTTAGAATAGATCTCTGTCAATATTTGTAATATACACAATGAAAATCCTTAATGATATTATACTGCAAACTAACCAAGACGGGTTAGTAATCTGAGGACAAGCAATTAGGATTTGTTTTCATGTATTTTGTTTTATTTCCTTGCTTGTTCAAGATTTCAACTATAAATAGGAGTAGGATTTTTGTATTACACAACTTTGATATTGAATACAAGAATATTTTCCTTTCTCAAGTCCCTCTATTCATCCTCTCTCTCAGCCATCTCCACTCTCTCTCTTCTCTTCTCTCCTTGTTCTTTAATCTTTTCTGCCTTCCATTACAATTTGGAGCTTGTTGGTTGTTTGCCTGGCGCTTCCAACGTCCATGCAATGGACATTTTTCCTCAAAATATCTCGTATGGTTATAATGAAATTGAAATATACAACAGAAGGGTGGTAAAATGCCACAAATGCAGTAAAATCTTACAAACCAGTCCTTCAGCGTCCATCAAAAATAAATTTGTTTAACCACTAGTGGTGGCATGCATATCCAGATAATAAAAAGGTAGTGATCAGAAGCAAGAGAATCAGAGACCCTGCTTACTAAAACATGATGTGAAATAAACTACTATTGCAAACTGTACCTGTGCTGAAGCACCCCAGAGTTTCTGCTTTTCACAGAGATACCAAGACAGACTATACTCCAGAATGGCATGATGTGAATGTGGGCTCACATGCCCAATAAGACACTTTATTGCAGCAGCAGCCATCGAACGGACTTTGTTGTCCTGATCATTTGCTAAGCAAACTACCAAATTCATAAATACCGCATCAGACTGCTCATCAAGAGTTATTCTTGGAAATTTCGTTATTATAGCGTGCAGCATCTCAAGAACAGCTTCTCTTCCAGTTGAATGCTCGTAGTCGTATCTGAAACATACTCAAGTCATAATCATAGATAACTTCACAAAGATCATGTACAGAAAAATATAAAAAAGCCACTTATCCTTACCTCACATTAAGCAAACAATCAAGATGTTGTTGCAAGCGCTTCTCTGAAAGAGGATAGTCAAGCAAAAATTGCAGTAAAATTTGACTGCACTTCTTACGAACTGGTTCAAGATGACTTGTTACCATCAAATCTGCAACCCGTTTAACAAGATCATATATCTCGGGAACTACAAGTTTCCGGTGCACTATAGCCTTTAACAATGAAAGGGCTACAGATGAGGCATTTTTTTCAAGATCAACAAAAAATGGAAATTGGATCAACATCTGCAGCTGCTCAGCTGAGAGCGTAACTTTAGTACTACGCAGAAGCACTGTCAACAACTTTAGGCATGACTCCATTAATTGAGTGCCAGTATTTATTGAACCTTGTGCAATAGCCAACAATGAAGTCTTTATCTTGCCACCTTCAGATTCAAGGGACGGCAAAGGAAGCCTCATTAGTGGAGACAGGCACCTAATTGCAGTAGATACAATGCTTTCATATTTTGAACTCAAACATTTACACAATAAACTCACAAAAGAGTCCAACATCGATAGTAGGTCTTTGTCCTCTTTGTTAAGTTTTAGGTTCTTCATGTAATTCTGCAGTAACCCAAGAGCAAAAACTGTGATTAAAGGACTGAATAATCCATTTGAGTTATTTGTTTGTCTGCACTCCTCATCCATCACTAGTAAACTTGCCTTTGGAACATAGCTATTATCATATTCATTATCCTCATTACTAATGCCATCTTCAATGAGGCCATATGTAAAGATAATGAGTTCAGTTTGGCTCACTGATGGATTTCGTTCAATACCAGCAGCTATGTGATTTAACATGTTCTCTAATTTCAATTTTACCTTCTGCGTAAGATGCTTCTGCAGATGAACTGTCAAAGGTGAAAGTAGTTTCAGAACATGGGTCTTGAATGTGATACTTTGGGCAATTAATTCTAGAGTAACATAAGACTTTTGCTTTCTAGTCTCCTTCATTTTTAAAGCAATCTTCTCCACTTCTTTCTCCTCAGAAACATCTCCAAGTATATCATTCTCAATTACAGATAGAAGATCATCCAAACAGTAGTCCAACTCTCCACAAACCGGATTGAGAAGGAACTTTGACAATATAAAATTAAGAGTGTATCCCAGTACATGCAACTCATATCCTCTTTTCAAGATGCCCTTCAAGACTTTGAGTATAAATTGCAAGTACTCTAACCCAAGTTCCTTTAAACAAGCAGCCAATGCAGATCTAGACTCATCACGAACGCTTTCCAAATGGTTCTTCAAGAAATTGCAAATGCGATGAATTATATTTGGAAGGTGAGCATCCATAATTTCACCAGGTAGCAATTTTAGAAGCTTAAGTGCAACTAGACTGATGTTGACATTGACATTTTCGGAATCAGAGCTCAGCAAATTTTGAATTTTCGGGAGTAAATGTTTCTGCAGACACGTCTGTATGACAGGAAGTTCAGCAGAGCTAGCACATTTTCTCAATGTTAGTGCAGTCATTTCAATGGTGTATGGATCCAGAACATCACATGCAGAATTTTTGACTTCACAGACAGCATGAGCTTCTGAGAAATGGAATTGAACTAGGATAGCGGAGATTAGCCGCAATAACAGCCTTTGCTTGTCTGGTTTTGATGTCATCTCTCTGACACATTTGTTTAGCAAAGCGTAATATTGTTTCCACTTCATGCAACCAGAAACTGATGCAAGGGCATCAATACATGCACTTTTCACATGTTCATCTCTTCCATTTTGCACATCCAACAGCATACTGAAAAGGAGTGGGACGAATACTTTATTGGTGATAACCTGTACAGTCACAAGAGAATTATGAGGCAGAGTGATGCTGCAGAAAGATAAATCCATTTAGCGGTTCCAGATGGAAACTGAAATCATTACCTCTGACAGATTTCCAGACCCAACAATGTCCCTAAAGCGAGACAGGGCCCTTGCTCTCCTGTGTTTCTGTAGAAATATGACATCACTTGTCAATTGTCATTATGCAATGGTGATCTACAATGCATGAAAATTACCAACAAATAACAAAAAGGCTAAACCTGTAAGTGAACAATGTTGTTGAAGAAATCCTGTTCTGGGTCACTATTGTGGAGAACCTCATATGACTCAAGGTTTGCCACATTTGGAAGCTTCAGCACCATTTCTCGAAGTAAATCCATCCATACCTGAAACCAAATACAACCATACTGAAATAGTGCTTATAATTACACGTGACGTAGTTCTAGATTTTAATTATATCCTCAGGTTAAAAATACTAAACTGACAATACCCCTGCAAAAATCATGTGCTTGCGCGGGCATACTGACACCCCCATCTAATTATAATGGATAACATAAAATGTAGGGAAAGAAAGGACCACAGAGAATCAGAACACATACAATAAGTCGTTCTTATAAGTTATAACCACTTTTCTCTGCACATTCCCCACAACCCCATCAAATTATGGTGGGCCAAAAACAGCTCAATGGTGTTACTGCTGTTGGACCTCTATATTAAATCAAAAGAAAGATCAGAATTCTGACTTTCAAAGGATTTAGTAGCCTATTTTGAAAGATTTTGAAAGTTAAGGCATGGTAACTTCCTGTGATAATAAAAACAAATGCCACATAATTAGTAAGAAACACATTTGTAACCAAAAGTCAATATTTATTATTTACAAGTGGAGAAAGTCTAATTGACAAGAGAAGGAGTCATGCTATTGTTTTCATTTATTTAGCCCCAGTTTGAGCTCCATTCTTTAAAACTCATTTTTCTCCAAGTTCATTCTCAACCACACATTCTTCCAATAAAATAATTTTGCACACACCTTTTAACCACACATTCTCCAAAAAAAATCACTTTTTACAAAATCTATTATGGAAAAATGATGCTCAAACAACAGCTTAGTTTATTGATCTTCTACCGTTGTAAGAGGCGTTTTCACGTATAGGATTGACAACAGAGGCATTTATTGTAAACTCCCACAGATGAAACACTATTACGGACCACCACTCACATGTCAAACTGCATTTAAATTAACAAATTACATGACATTTGTGAGCATATGATGAGAGGCTACAAGTATTTACGAAATAACGTGCTGCCTCTAAATTTTTAAGAATTCAATGTCTTGGATCGCTCATTTCAAATCACTATACATGCCACCAATCTGTCTCACGCTTCTCAGAAACATGAACTGAATGGGCACACGTGCATAAACCATGGGTGTCATAAAATCGGGTAGTGATAACTTAACAAAGGGTGCTAAAATAGAAATGATGTGCAAGAAAGAAAAGTATAAAGATGTAGTGCACAAAAGGAAAAACTTCAATTTCAAACACAAAATACCTTTCGAATAGAACTTCCCTTGACCATTGCATTGCCCATATGCTTCAAAATGAAATCTTTTACTATACGCTGAATACTTGCTTCAGACCACATTTCTTGGTCAACCTTCAGCACTCCATTAAATATTTTACCAGTAAACTCAATGAAGGAAAGAAATAATCTAAATGCACTTTGCCTTAAAATTAATTCTTCGGACGACATGTTATGTATAGAATGTGACAAGAGGAGCAATGCATGCTCTTCTCGAACAGAATAGAAAAATTCTGAATTAATCTTTTCATAAGCACCGATTATTTTGTCATAGTCAGGACCACCCATCTCAATGGCAGACGTTGCATTCAGCTGACGGAGAAGTTTTGCCTGCATGAGACATAAAATGACATTAGAGAACTTGACTATTTTCCACAATTGGAGGTGTGAACAACTATTAAAAGAAAACATAGGAGGCTAGCAATACCACAGAAAGTAAAGAAGTATCATTAGCAGCAAGAGCATCAAGAACGTCACATATAGCGATGCGGACAACCGGATCAGCTGAGATAAGAAGCGGGCAAACTGATTTGAGAATTTGCTTACTTCCTCTCCCCAGTACCTTTGCCACTTGACCAATGATTTGCAAAGTGTCCAAACAAGCATCTACAAGAATAAAACTGAGCGGTGACAGATGAAAGATACGAGGAAAATATTTCTCCAAAAAATGATAATCATACAAGGCTTTTACCAGAACTTTGGGGTCTCTTGATCAGAACTGGGAGCAAGATACCAACAAATGCCCCTGCAGCTGAAGGTTCCTTCACATACTTCGCCAACAGTTTAAAGACAGCGAGTTCTTTCTTCCCAGGACATTTGACCACTTTCCTGAAGTAAAAGAAGGCAACATTCATGAGAAGAGACGTGGAACAAATATCAGGTCTATGTATACAGCATTTTATCTATAGCCCCGTGAAACCATAAACAGCAGGTGGTACTGTGTTGGGAAAACTCAAATTTTCACAGAGAATATATTGGGGTTTTTCTCTGTTTAGTCATGTGGACACCTGTCATCACCTTTTGAGTTAAGAATGAAAAGGTGCAGATCACAACTGACTACTGTTCTTTCAGAAAAGGGTGCAAAACTTGCAAGAATTCAAAAAATGGATGTTGTAACTTGAACTAAACTCCAAGTCTCCATTTGGAGAAGGCCTCAGACGATGATATGGTGCTCTCAGTGGAATACATTGGGATATCTGTAGCAGCAATAGTGTACCTTGGGATATTTGTCGCAACAATATTTTACTACAATTTTATTCAGTTCAGTTGGATATCTCTTCCATAAACCTGCCTGCACATCACGGAAGGAAATAATGCTAGTTTCTTTCTTTACGAGTCAAAAAAAATCCTGTAGGTTAATTTGAAAATCTGCAAAGCCCCCATCTCTTCCTTGACCTTTTAATAGACTTGAAAAGTTCTATATGACTTGTGCAATCCTTCAATTAAAAGTTTTTCCAAGGTAACTAGGGTGCCCTGCCCAGGTTTCATTTCTTGAAATCTGATAGGGTTCAACCGAAAGAAAGAAGAACAAGAATTTAATGAAAGCTGAAATGATATTTCACAAACGAATTACAGGAAAGAAAAGAACTGATAGGCCACTCTCTCACTTCATTTTCGCCTGCTTTATGGCGGTTCTTCTACAATTATTTATAGCTTAACTCTAACAGACTTTCCTAACAAACTTCCCCTTCTAATGGATTTTAGTTTTCCTTCCTGCCAGCTGGCAGTCCATCCTTCTTGGGCCTTCTAGAATAAATAAATTGAATGGGGGGCCTATCAATGCCCCTGGGTTCGCAAGACACCTTGTCCTCAAGGTGGAAATTTGGAAAGTGCTGCAAGATTGAGTCGACCGATTCCCAAGAAGCATCAGAGGTTGGGAGATCCTTCCATTGTATTAACACTTCCTGACCTGGGGGATGGCCCAGGGAAGCTTGACATACTCCTAAGACTTGGTCGGATTCTATAATCCATTCGAGGTTAGCATCAAGATGCGGGG
>NC_036256.1:9868508-9984701 GCF_002742605.1 Olea europaea var. sylvestris | reverse complement strand
TGGTGGTTGTGGGGGGGGGGGGGGGGGGGGGGGGGGGGGGGGGGGGGGGGGGGGGGAATCAAATGGCAGGCTTCCACCAACCCCACTGATTTCTTTAATTGTGACACATGGAAAACGGGATGTATTGTTGCCTCAGGAGGTAACTTTAATTGGTAGGCTACGGGACCAATGCGCTTCATCACCTCATATGGACCAAAGTACTTCGTCCTAATTTTTCATTCGGCTTTCTGGCTAATGATCAGTGGCGATATGGCCAGAGCTTCATATAGACTAAATCTCCTACTACAAACTGGACATCCCGCTGGTTACCATCTGCAGCTACTTTCATCTTGTCTTGAGCACGAAGGAGGTGAGACTTTAAATTTATCTAGTATAATGTCTCTGTCCTTGAGCTGTTGCTCCACCGACTTTACTGCTGTTCTTTGGCTGCCACAGCGGATCAAGGGATGAGGGACCCTTCCATAAACGCCTTGAAAAAAGGAGTTGTGTTTATTGACGCAACAGACCCTGGATCAAATGGGTTGGGGATGCGGGTTTCCCCGCGGTACGGTACAGGGGTATTTTCCGTACGGACATTAAAGTCTTATATGGGCCCAGGCTATGGTTAGTATAAATAATATGTTGTAACCCTATTCTTATTAACTGAAAAAAGAAATCTCCGCTTCGCTCTCGTGGACGTAGGCACACCGCCGAACCACATAAAATTCTTATGTTGATTTTCCTTTTCATCTCTTTAATATTGCGCATAAAATCCAACAAAGGTTGTGTTGTACCAATATTCTGCCCAAGGAAACCAAGTACTCCATGTTTTTGGTTTGTCATAGGCGAAGCACCTCAAGTAGGTTTTCACACATCTATTCACAACTTTTGTTTGGTCTATGGATGGTAGGCCATGCTTCTTCATAGATAGGTTCCCTGCAATTGGAGAAGTTCTGTCCAAAGGTGGCTTAAGAACACTTTGTCTCGGTCTGAAACTATTGACCTGGGAATGCCATGAAGTCGCACAATTTCTTTGACAAAAACTGTTGCTACTCCAAATGCAGTGAAGAGGTGTTTTAGTGGCAGGAAGTGCACGTATTTACTTAAGTGGTCTACCACCACCAGCAGTGAGTCGTATCCCCTGATTTAGGCAGTCCTTCCATAAAGTCCATCAAGACGTCCCAAATCTGAGGTGGAATTGGCAAGGGTTGAAGCAGTCCAGCTGGGGAGAGAACAATACTTTTATTTTGTTGAAATATTAGACACTCTTCTACAAATGATGTCTTTCTTCATCCCTACCCAATAAAGGTTGCTGGTCAGCCTCTTGTATGTTCGAAGGAACCCGGAGTGGCCTCCTACTAAGATACTGTGAAACTCCTTAAGTAATGTAGGAATCAATGTTGAAGTACGGGAAAGCACGAGTCGTCCTTTAAAAAGTAGCCTATCTTGTTCGACTAAAAACCATGGATGTGCATCCGGATCATCTTGAATTTCCCTCTTGATTTTCGAGAGCATCGGATCATTGTCGACTTGTGCACCAATCTGTTGTTCATCCAAGAGTACTGGAAATGAAAGGGCTGCAAGTTCCAGCTGAATGGGAATGCGGGATAATGCGTCTGTGGCTTTATTCTCCATTCCTGGTCGGTATTGAATATCGAAGTCAAAACCCATCAGTTTGGTGACCCATTGCTCACATCCCCCAGAATTACTCACTGCTCCAGCTGATATTTTAGGTTGCACTGATCAGTACGGACAATGAATTTCCTTTCAGCACATAGTGCCTCCATTTTTGAATAGCCAAGACCACTGTCATCAACTCCCGCTCGTAAATAAATTTCTATTGTGACTTTGTTGATAATACTTGATTGAAGTTCGCAATGGGTTGCTGATTTTGCATGATGACCGCCCCTAGCTCATGACCTGAAGATCGGTCTCAATGATGAAAGGTTTAGAAAAATCAGGGAGAGCCAAAACTGGAACTGTGCCACGAACCTTATGTAATATCTTGTTAGCCCCAGAAATCCTCGAAGTTCTCTGATATTGTGCGGGGTCGGCCAACCAACCATGGCTTTCACCTTAATCCAGTCTGCTGCCACCCCCTGCCGAAACTAAGTGACCCAAGTACTTGATCTATTGTTGGGTAAGAAACACTTCTTGGCATTAGCGTACAACTGGTACATCTGTAGGGCAATGAAGACCGTGTCCAAGTGTTGTTCGTGGGCCGCTAAGTCTTTGCTATACATCAAAATATCGTCAAAGAAGACCAATACAAATTTCCTTAGGTATCTCTTGAACACGTCATTCATTAATGATTGAAATGTAGCTGGGACGTTCGGCCTCACCAGGAATTCGTAATGCCCCTCTTGTTTTCTAAAAGTTGTTTTATGCACATCGTCTTTCTGCACCCTAATCTGGTGATACAATGACTTAAGATCTATTTTTGAAAATACTGTGGCTCCATGAAGCTCATCCAACAGCTCGTCGATGACTGGAATTGGGAATTTATCAGGAATAATCGCTTTGTTCAGTGCCTGTAATTCACAAATGTACTCTCTAACACCTCATCAGAGATTCCCTTCAACGGAGCTGTCAGAACTTCAAACGTGCGTCAGTATTCCACAATTGTTCCGGTTTGATTTATGGCCAGAAATTTCTCGCACAGACTACCCTCCTATGTTAGTCTAAATCGAAGTAGTTCTTGCTTAAATTGCTGCCAATTTTGAAATGGGTTCATTGCCTCCATCCATTGCAGCCATGACAGAGCATCTCCTTCCAAGCTCACTCTAATCGCGCCCATCCTCTCTTTTTCCGTCAACCCTTTCACGTCAAAATATCTTTCTACGCGGAATTGCCACCCATCAGGATTCTCTCCTCTGAAAACGGGCATTTCGAGCTTCCTCACCCTTTGCCAACCGTCCCATCCCTCTCCTGTTCCATAGTCATTGTCTTTCCCTCTTTACTAGTTGGTCCTGATTCATCTGGTCATTTTCCTCGATCCATGGTGCGTTGGTCACCTATTGACCCTTGGTGTATGTTAGGAGGTAACGTCCCCCTAGTTATACTCCCCGACAACCCTCCTTCAAAGTTTTCGTTCAATCTTGATTTTGAATTGGAAAGTGTTGCCATTGTTTTCCTCATTGCCTCCACTGATTGTAGCATTTTTGCTACATTCTGGCCAGCTGCTCCAATGACCTCTCCAACCCCGAAAGTCGCTACAGCTCTAGTTTCACTTCTTCCATCTCTTTCTCCATTTAATTCTACTCCGCCTTCCCTTTTTTTTTTTTGGGGGTTTTAGCCATCAGAATCGACGGCTCTAATACCAATTTGATAGGGTTCAACCGAAAGAAAGAAGAACAAGAATTTAATGAAAACTGAAATGATATTTCACAAACGAATTACAGGAAAGAAAAGAACTGATAGCCCACTCGCTCACTTCATTTTCGCCTGCTTTATGGTGGTTCTTCTACAATTATTTATAGCTTAACTCTAACAGACGTTCCTAACAGATTTCCCCTTCTAATGGATTTTAGTTTTCCTTCCTGCCAGCTGGCAGTCCATCCTTCTTGAGCCCTCTAGAATAGGTAAATTGAATGGGGGGGCCTATCAAAATCCCACTCCATGTGTCAATTGCATTCTAGTCTAAGAAGTACATGGTTTTATGAACACTTCAACATTGTTCTTCATTTGCTCACTCAAACATGGTATTTAATTCAGCAAAATGGGTTAGCTTAAAGAATTTCTTGATTACTTAAAACACAAATTTCATTTACAAGAGCATTCTTCATCTGAGAAACAAAGCAAACAATTACAAGCACCACATTACCTCTTAGTTGCATTATCTGTAAAAAGACATCGCAAGCTTCCTACGAGTACGTCAAGGTGAGGAAGCAGTATGTTTTTGACAGAGCTGTCTTCGTCGCCCAGTTCACTATCGAGCTTCAGTAAGTTCTTGATGAACTTGAAAACAGAAGTCACAATGAATTCTGATGCTGTTGAGATAGTAAGAATGGAAAATATATCAGGAACAAGATTCCTCTCCTGGTATAGCAGTGGCATGAGTTTGTAGCTCCTACTCATAGCAAGAAAGCAAAGGAAGAGTGAACTTGGCTTCTCACTACTGGCACCTTCTCTCTTGAAATTAGAAATTAAGGGTTTCACTGATGTAAAGAACAGATCCCAAAATTCACAGCCAAAATCATGATCCTCATATTTACAAAGAATGTGATAAATGATCTTAAGGCATAAGGATCTCAATTCCTTGAACTGCTTCACAGATGTCCTCATCTGCACGGAAGTTAAAAAATTTTATTAGAATATTTTGATTCATTTTTGTGGGACTGATTGATGCAGACTACAGAAATGTTCAAGAAAATGAGAACTGGGGATATTCTTGGTTAACTTCTTGTTGGTGATGTAAGATCATATTGAGAGGAAAGGAGGTTCACTTTTGAGGACAAGTCCTCTAGATAAGATGAGATAACGATTACACAGCATAAACTATAAAGAGTACTCCACTGGAGGTCAGGTTTATGCCTCCTCAATTGTATTCATTTATGGTCCATTTATATCATGGTAGGGAAATCCTAATCTCCTCCGTCTTGTTTTGGAGGAGCCTAAAAAACACATCGGGGCTGTAATGGTGCTTTATTTAAAAATAATAATAATAATAATAATAAGGGCGCACTCAGTGCAAGATTAGACAACTTTTATTCAGTTGGCAAAGAAAATATTTGGACACAGAAAAATAAGATTGCAAAACTCTTTCTACCTACCCTCAATCCGTAATGTACTTTGCATAAATAAACAGGAAGCTCTTTGTCTAGCCCCAATCCCATGAGAGACATTTACATTAATAAAACTCGAATCCCTGAGGTAGCCAAATTGATAGGTGACATACATGAACCCGGTCCTACATGGGATGTAAAAGACGAGGTGAAGTCATTGCTTAATATTTCCTTTTTCCATAAAATCTCTTAGCTACATTCTATCAACTACATGAAGTAGAACAGACAGAATGCTATGCGAAGAGATGGAAAGGATCGCAAGATGTATATCCTCAAAATCCTTTTTATTTTTGTTGGAAAAATAACTAAAGTAGAGAAAGTAAAAACTGAAAATTAAGGTCCCAAATGAAACAGGAATTCCTCTGCCAATAAAGAAGAAATGAAGTTAACCTACACCAGCAACATGAAGTGTTTCTCTCTATCCAGATAGCTATCATAGGATAAATTTTTTATACATATTACTGCCAAAACCCCAAAGCATTGTGTCGAAATCCCTAATTGATTGAGTAACGATCGTCTTTTACTCCAATTACCATAGATAGGATATTGTGATTTATTAGAACTCTAGGAGATTTATTTTTTTCCTTTTCCATGTATTCTCCTTGTACTATAAATAGACCAACTTACTGTACATTATTAGAGAAAAAAATAAAAGTTCTCTCCCGAGTTTTATCTTCACATTGTATAGAAAAGAACTTGTTTTACTAAAGGTTTGGCTTGACAATGAAAAGAAACCCACGTAAGTTATGGGGGGAAGAAATTTTCCTTAGATCTTTTGCTCATTTTATGTTTCACAATTGTTAATCAATAACATCTCACACTTGAAATTTGGTTTCTTCATTAAGAAAAAGTGGAAGCTTTAAGTGTTACCATGATTTGATCCTCCACTTCATCAACATGCTCGGCCATGTCATTGTCAAAGCTAGGACAATTGTTCACGGAAGATTCAGTACTTTTTGCACTTTCAAGAGATGATGTGCAGCTTGCCAATATCCGTACAATGTACCCCGCCAATAAATCAAGAAATGGATTCACGCGTGACTCATCAAAAACTGCTATAATATCTTCTAACACATGTAGAAAACCATATCTCTTTTTCCAAGATAGGGCCTTTACGGTATCCATGGTAAAATGCCTCAAAACACTAGATGTATCAAACACATCCTTGTAACTTTCTGATAAATTCAAAAATGTTTCACTGCTCACATCAACTCCTTGAGGAATGGTTTGCAGATGTTTTATTAAAATAGCAAAGAAAAGAGGAAGCTCGTCAACATCAAGCTGAGCTACAAACCCAAGAACTGCCCTTCGATGATGTATACTTGTATTCTGAAAAAATAAATGCAACTCAATGAATTTTATAGGAAATGATAATAATCCAAAACCCCCAAAAGGGGTTAGTGAAAGAGACGGTACATTTGAATCAAAAGTACCTTTTGGGAAGCAAGCGTCTTCAGTTTTCTGACTTTTGGCATTAGTAATCGTATGACGATAGGCACAACATAAGTTCTGTGTTGTACATCTATGACATTTGATTCCCTGGATAAGCTCCATTTCGTGAGCTCCTCTCGTAGATTTTTTGTGTTGATCAAATTTTTGAGATGCAGATCATATGGGATCAAATATTCATCTTTCCAATTCATCAGGCAGTCAAGAACCTTCATCTGTAATTCAGCATCATTGTCATCAAGCAGCCTGGAACACCCCCACAACCACCACCGACAATATAGAAAGTAGCAGGAAGAAAAAATTAATGGAAAAAATAATAAAATAATAAAAATAACACTGACTGATCAGTGAACTAGTAAGCTCCTGACCGAGATATTAAAAAAATACAAATACTCTACAATTAAATCATTTAATGATGCAAACTCTACTTTAGCCCACCTAAATTGAAAAACATCCTTCAAAAATTTACTCAGAAAGAAAGCCTTCGGATTCCGTAACAATCTGAACAGGCTTAACCACTCTTTAAGAACCCCTTTCCAATCTTTCCCTTTGCGATCTATTGTATGTGATGCCACACTGTTTCCGGATTACAAAGAATCGAGTTAGGCAAAAGAAGGCAACAATACTCAATGCATTAGTTCACACCTGATCACTAAGAAGTTAAGGTAAAATCAAAGATAATCACCTTGATAGGTCATCAACACTGTAGCCCAGAAACTTCAGGAACAAAGGTATTATTTGGCGATCCTGAGACTCTGCTATAGAGGGGACTTTTTGCAAAGATTGAATCATGAGGGACAGTACTGTGGTGCATGGTGTACTATCAAACGAAGGAAAAACGAAAGAATTGAACTGTCTCACCAAATCTGTCAAATAAAGGCAGTGATCAGCATTAGGTTTGGTTCTTTTAACTCTGTAAGTATTCATCTCTACACCGTTATTGACTAAAAAAAATAATGCCAATACGATTTATTCAAGAATTTCCAAACTCATCATTGTTTTCTGTCTTATCCAATATCTTGAGAAATGTGAAACTATATACTTTAGGAGTGGAATAACAAGCAGCTATCAGTTCATGGAACACGATTTGAAAAAAAAAAAAAAAAAACCGTGCGTGACCAGAATGGCAATAAACAAAATCAGTAAAAAGGAAACAGCCATAATAGGCATGGCACATACCACTATACTGGTTAGACTGAGTATCACCTCTGCCTCTTCCAGATTGATCATGAGACAATAGAAAATTAGACTGACAATGGTCAAGATACCTAACATATCTATCCCATAGTAGCTCATGATATTGGCTAAGGAGAACACCAAGGCACTCCATGGCTGGGTTCCATAAATAGCTAAATCTGTTATGAAAAATGCCAATGATACCATTTAATACAATAGGCATAAATTGTTCAACTACTCTTCCAGCAGATAGACCCATCTGTATCTTGGATATCAGTAGAACGACTTTTCTGCTTGTAGCAATTGAAAGTGGAGTTTCTTCAATTGACTGGAGAAGCTTGAGGACCTTGATTTAGAGAAAATTAAAAATTATTAACCAACATACAGTATGGAATTATGTAGAAATCACAGAGAGTACCAAATATACATTATTGCCCTGGTCATCTACTTGACAAGTCTCAGAACCATCCACGACCATTTTGTTTGCACTGAGATGTTCCTTCACCGAAGACTCATAATGGCACAATATTCTCAAGGTAGAAAGGCGGATCCCTCTGTCAGCAAGGCAGAGATTTTCAGAAAATGTGTCCAACACCTCTACGACCTTTTCAGCTAGAAGTTCTGGATGATAATATTTACAGCTTGTATCTGCTCGAATCATAGACCTTAATTGCAAAATTCTCAAAGCTTAGTGAATTATCAAGTGTTGAAGGAGCAAGAGTAAGAAGCAAGCACTTGCAAGAGATTAAAGCAAGGACCAACTCACCCGGCAACTGAATCCAAAATGTCAGCCACAGCAGATAAGATCTGAGGTGATTCCTTGTATCTTTTTGCAAGATTCAAGAATTTGCTCATGACAGGATCATTATATACAGTATTCTGACTAAAAACCAACTTATGATAAGATTGCAAAGCAGCACCGATCAGGCTCTGGTAAGTGTTTTTTCTTGCAATGCAATCTTGATCTAGAAAATGAAGCAACGAGAAAATCTACATAAGATTGTGTATGACATACCAAGAGTATATTTGAGCAGAGATATCACTTATCAAAGTAACTGGAAAATCTTTTAGACAAAAAACATGGCATCTCTTCTTCAATCAATCCACCAGAGATCTAACATGTGTATAAATCCAGTGAAATCTTTTTATACAGAAAACATTTATCAATATCATCATACTACAGGAAGTAAATATAATGCTATTAAAATAATGTAAGTTATTAAAATAATTAAAAAAATACATATCCGATACAAACAAGATACATAAGAAAGTAAAAAAGATAGAATAATTAAACAGTACGTATTGATACGTATCAAAATTTTAAAATATATAACATAATTAAAAAACTTGTATCCAGTAAGTATTGGAGGGTATAGGAGACCATTTAAATTTAGATACGCATCGGAGACGAGTACATAATGAGTTTACAAGTATATGTGCTTCTTAGTTACCAAATAATAGTTAATGTCCCCTAAAGGGATAGAGAGTTCCATTTCACAATTCTGAACAAAAAAAAAAAAAAGAGACCATTTAAATTTAGATACGCATCGGAGACGAGTACATAATGAGTTTACAAGTATATGTGCTTCTTAGTTACCAAATAATAGTTAATGTCCCCTAAAGGGATAGAGAGTTCCATTTAAAAATTTAAAAAAAAAAAAAAAAAAAAAAAAAAATTATATGATAAAAATTATGAATCCACAAGTAAAGATTCTATTAATATTTGCACCAAAGGGCACACATCAATAAACAGATCGATCTACAAACAATCTCCTCACTCGTAACTCACCAAAAACTTCTTTTCCAAATAAAATATGCGACAAAACAACTTAACAATATCAGAGAAATTGTTTTACCTATTTCCATCATCAACAGTTCATCCATTGCATTTATCAAGTTCATCAGTAAGGAAGGATTTTCTTCAGCACCTGCCACATGAGGATAGCACCAAATAACACCCCACAAGACAGGCAACCTATTTTCTTGAATTTGAATAGATCCTTTAATAGCACTGCTGATTATTCCAATCCAATAACTGATACGTTCACTGAGAAAGATACAAAGTCTCGAAAGTTTTTCAGTGGATGTCTCGTCATTGAAGCCAAAGCTCTGCCCTTCCATTTTCTCACAGAAACTTAGCAATATATTTATAACATCATCCTCTGAACCTTCTATTAAATTATTGAAAGCGCTGAAATCAATCAGAAAAATTAAATAAATAATAACAAAAACAATAGACAGAGACCTACATATATAAATTATTCAAATGAAAAACATTGTAAGTACAGTATTAACATTACCTTATAATATTAGTTCCAAAAACACAGATAATGCATGGGTCTTTCAATAGAAGATCTCTAATGAAAGTCAGCACACTGAAACCAAACAGATGAGTGCATTCACACAGAAAGCGAGAGGTCAGCATCACGGTAATGATCAGGGGTGGCAGGAGATGTTGAAGATTAAAGACTCAGTTGAAATGTCTTGAGAAGTTACACTAAAAGCATTACCTTTGATTCTTTAAGTCAAATACTGGCCCCCACTGTGAAGGAAGGCCCATCAAATCCGGCTTGTTTTGAGAATTGCAGAGACCATCAAGAATGCAAAGCATCAGTTTCAAAATTTTATCAATGATTTCTGATGATTGGTCCACTACCTCGACAGCAAGATGAGGCATAACAAAGGTCTGCACAAGCAGATTGACTAGTTGAAGCATTTGCTTGTAATCTGTACAACATAAAAAATCTTCAGATGTGGGCAGAGTAGGTGCTATGGAGAGGACTAACAAACCAGGACTGGGAGTATGTCCAAGCCTACCAGAGATTTTCTGCGCATGATCATTTTGCATGGTAGATATAAGCAGGGACAGAAGCCGACTGAGGTGCAATGAGTTGCCATTAGCCACGCAATCAGCTACTTTGTTGCATAAGCATTTCCACATAAAATTCAACCCTCCAGAATCTAGGTCCGCATATAATCTTTGACAGGTCAGAATCAAAACTTCAAGAATCGTTGTTGAGCCTGGTATGCATGCAAACATTGAGGTAAAATAAAGATGTACGAGAGAAAAATATGCCCAAATATCATGAAGAGATAATAAAAACACCTAAGCTAAACTAAGTAAAAATGCTAAAAACCAACAAACTCAATATTAAATAGCAATATACAAATGAAGTATCTTAAAGTAAACAGTTTAATACAGCTGTTTCCTAGAAAAACATAAAATTTATTTTCCTTTTCCTGATACTGTCAACAAGTCAGTCGACATACAAATTACATCGTATATATAAGGGGTAATTGCACTTTACATACCATACTTTATAAATTTACATTTTGCATAGTACATTGCATAATGGTTACTAAAAACACTATTTACAAATATGTCATTATAAAAAGCTCAACGGATAAGAATAACCTTAACTGAAAGTCGGAAATAACAAATCATACCATATATATTACATTATATAACGTTCTGTACTATATTTCTAATTATTGATTTGCATTAAGCCTTGTTTGGCCCATATTTTCAAAAACTTATTTTCAACCACACATTTCATAGGACCCACAACTTTTATTAACTTGTCAACCACACATTCCACAACTCTTATAAACTCTACTAGAAGTCTGATTTTTAGTTAAACCAAGCGAGGGATAAATATTTTTTCTCTAAAAATTTTAATTTTTTAGATTTGTGAATTTATTATCTTCTTTTCCAAAACTATATCATCAAATCAACATAATTTAATTTTAGCAAGTCTATAAATATTGAAAAATTAGAAATTACTACATTTGACTCTTCCAACATTGTTAAAAAACAAATACAAACTCTTAATTGCTATATTCTAATCAACAAAACTTATTCAATGAACTAAAGTTAAAAACAATAATTAGAAACTCTTAATTGCTATATTCAATTGAACTTTTGGAGAATAAAAAAACATATATAGTTATGTGAATTGTTACATAATGCAATACAAAGGAGAGATTTGTTCTTTTACAAATATTTTGGTCTATTTAACTATTTATAGTGGAACATTTCTAACATTTTAGCAAAGTTGTTTTTGTTACCATACTTAGGGTATGTAAAGTGTATATAAACCTTAAACAAAGGGTGTACTTTGTAAATTTCCCTTAAAACAATGGTTATCCTCGTTGATCAACATAGCGGCTGCTATTGGAAGATTATAGCACTGAAATCACTTCAAATCCCTTTCTACAGATTTATTTTTGCTTTTAAAATTTGTTACTAACTTGTCTAAGTACTTCAAATCCCTTTCTACAGATTTATTTTCACTGTTAAAATTTGTTACTAACTTGTCTAAGCGTTTTGTAACACATTAATAGTTTCACCTGATAAACCTCTAAATAGATTAAATCAAAAAGAAGCTAAAAGATTACTTATTGTGATTAAAGAGCGTACCTTCCACGCTTTGATTTTCAAAAAAGGAGCTGTCCAACAGTAGTGGCAATATTGATTCTGTCTTAGAATGTAATCTTGATGAAGTTATTCTCATAACATGTGACAGTAATGAACTGACTCCCGATTTTTGTGTTTCTGATGGTTCCTCTACAACTTCAAGCATGGCATTCCTAATATCTGTTCAATTCTCAAATTATTAATCATCTGCTGTGTCAAAATAATGTTAACCGATAAAGTCACATGGAAGACTACAGTTGACTTCAGACTAAGCACTTGAGAAGGAAAATTTGTCTCCCTTGTTTCCCACGATAAACACAGAATTTTTTTTATAAATGTAGCTATGATATACTACCTTATCGTAATCAATAGGCCTTGCCGTAACATTTCAGGAAAATAATTTATTTTATAAACAATTTTAATTCATTAAAATAACAACAAACAAGTGGTCTCCCAGTTCCATGTAGCAGTAAACTAGAGAGCTATTAACCTGTGCATGAGAAATAGTACATTTTAAAATTGCATCGTTCTACACATAATTACAGGTAATACTGAAAAGTGAAAACAGAACAATATTGTGAATCTACATAAATGCATTTGGGGACAAAAATAAAATAAAATAATAATAATAATAATAATGATGATGATGATGATGATGATGATGAAAAAAAAATAAAAAAAAATCATGCACTGCTATTTGGCAAATACATAGAGGATCTTCCGTAAGCAGTTGACACAAGTTTCTTAAGCATGGGTTATTAGGATGTCTTTACATCCCCATATAATGCAACCAAATGAGACGCGAGTAGAAATTTAATGACGATTAAGCCATAAAGACTCAATCAAACATCAAGATAGACAAACTCTATGTAGATACATGATATCGTTAAAGGGGAAAAAGAAAAAAGGCAAAAAAAAAAAAAAAAAAAAAGAAAAAAAAAAGGAAAAAAAAAAAAAAAAAAAAAAAAGAAAAGAAAAGAAAAAAAGAGAAAAAAAAAAAAAAAAAAAAAAAAAAAAAAAAAAAAAAAAAAAGGAAAAAAGAAGGAAAGATTACAGTATAATTCTCATCCCATACATAACAAAACTCTAATTATCAAACATTCCAGTTCATCCCCAAAATCATATCAAAATCACTTGTGAAAGACTGTCTCAAAGCTTGCCTGTTGACACTTCCATTTTCTGAACTTAACTTAGTTCAGATATTGAATTACGCTGGATTTGTTTATCGCTCTAAACTTCCCTGTCCCATAAGCGACTTTCACTCTTTCCATCATCCTCATGTAAAAGCCAAAAGATTCCAGATTTATATGTTGTTAACCCTATGGAGAATTTTCAAAATTGCTTATGGTTTATACATGTTTATTTTATGGTTTTAACTAATTTTTTTGCTTATGTGTCAATGCGCCTTGCCTCGAAATGGTGAAAAAAGCCTCAATACCCATTTACACCTTTTTAAAAATTGCATACAAGAGACCATTCAACCACCTAATAGGGAGTAAAAAGCAGTCACCCCTTCAGCCCCTCCCTAGATCCTTCATTGCTTTCAGCATTTCAGATATGAAGACGAATCAGAAACATCTCTTTACCGTTCAGTTGATTTCTGTTCTTTTACAAGAATTTGTCATCCTTCTTCAATTTTTTTCACTTAATAAATTCTTTTTCCTCGTATCGAAAGATCAACATGTTCATCCATTGTGTTGATATGCATACATATGTAAGCGGGAGGGGGAGGGGAAAATACAGAGGCAGGCACCACACAGACAAATTGCTGATATCCATGTTAAATATATCTCTGTCCTGGTTTAGATGTTATAAAGTAGATAATTGTGCACTAATACACAATTAAAGTGTCACTTATCTCGACAAAGAAGCAAGTGAATCATAACAAGAAGACAAACCTTGTTTTAGCTGCTGAATGGGTGTTTTCCTTAATAAGAATGAGACAGATTCTGCCATGAATTCTCGAACATAGTCCCTGGGGTAGTATCTTAATCTTACTGTAATGCTGAGGAAGCAAGACAGGGTCAGAATCAGAATCAGAGAAACATTCTAAAAACAAATGCTCATGGAAAGAGTTAATAGCCATCAAGCCCCAAAACAATCATGATAAATGAAACACAGGTACTCAAGTATACAATTCAGACAGAAAGGAGAAGCGGTTACATCTTTACACATCCACTTTATTTACTTTACGTGAATATGCTGTAGTCAAATATAGAGAATAGAGTTGTAAATAACATCTTAAGGTTTCCTGTACACGAAACTTTTGTTTTGTGGAAACCCCAACATTCCTGAAAGAAACACCATTAACCATCTATGTAGTCCTTAAGATTTGTGCTCACCACTTGATGTCACAGCATCTCAAACTTCATTTAAGGAAAAGGAGTCGAGAGCTATGATGCTCGGACTTGGATACGGGCATTTGGTACTAGTATGTATTTGTGTCGGATATTTTATTTTTTAAAATATAGAATACGGGAATTTAGCTAAAAAGAGTTCAAATTTCGAACATGGGTACATGGGTACTTTTTCAAAGCTTCAATTTTTTTGTTAACCCAAGTTGTCATTTTGAGTAGATCGAAAACAATCGTTCACAAAGAAAAATTGATTAATGGGTTAAAACGAATAAAAATAGAATTTTACAGTTTAATTTTCAATTATGGAAAGTTAACTACTAAATGTTTATTAAAATATAAAATGGGGGACTTGATTGCAATTTGAACTTATGGGAGCACTAAGTTGCACTATATGGATCCCATTTTCATTTTATGCAAACAAAACCCTAAACCACCAACACAGATAGGGAAAGAAAGGGAAAAAAAGAAGAAATGGGAAAGAAAAAAGAAAGGAGGAGGGAAAACCTAGCGTCGTCGCCAATATCCACCTCTCGGAGGCGGCATTAGGTTTATAGAGAGCAAAAAGGGGAAAGAAAAGGAAAAGAAAAAAAAATAAGCAAAAACGGTGAAGTGTCCGGTTGAAACTTGAAAGATTTGACACATATCCTATATCTATACCCATGTCGTGTCGTGTCTGGTCTGGTGTGACACGTATACTTCGACCATTTTAAAGAGTCCAAGCATCAAAGGTCATGAGATGTGGTCAAAGTCATCTATACTTCATTTTCTATTACCAAAAATATACTAGCAATTGTATAACATCAACTCACATTAGTAAAGTATTTTATCTTATTCGAAGTGGGTATCTATGTTCTTGTACAGTTGTAATACGAAAACTGGAATTTTTGTGTCGTCTCTCCCAATGGAGAACCCTCCAACAATATCCAAAACTACCCAACCACCCCCCATCCCCACCGAAGTCAGCGACGGCCAAAAAGGTCATGTTCGACAAACTCCAAACCATCAATCTTATGTCACAAATCAAAATCCAATTTGGCCACTTCCCACACAGGCAGGGGCCCAAGGTAAAAACCCTAGCATCGCCACCCAAAATGCTGCAGGGATCAGAGACACACCTTACTGGGTTGATGTGGAGGCTTCAGGCGCCGACAATCATGGTGAAAGGAAGGGAGCAACCGATAGAGAAATGGAACGATCTGGGAGCCAAATCCAGATTACCTATGATCCGTCCATCTTGCTCGTAGATACACCTAATCGGCAAACTGTGGACGCCATTCCGACACCAGATGGCTAGTGGCTTGGAGCACGCACCGATCCGACAACGCGTCCTCTCGACAATTTTAGATCAACTTGCCTGTTTGTTCTACCTTTAGATGCACCGTTTGCATACAATCTGGGAAAAAAGTTGGTGTATGCAAAAGGTTTGATGGTTTTCAATTGTCATTTTAGAGTAGAGGTGAAGGAGTTCACAATGTCTGTTACCGATTCCGATACTGCTAGGATGCCAAAATGGGGCCCGAAGATATCGAACACAATCTGCATGTGAAGGTTTGGTGCACTTTGGACGATAGACGTGGTGGATAAGTTGAGGAGGGCAAGTAAGTTGGAGGATTTTGTCTCTAAGTTCAACGAGTCTTCAAGAGCTTTTTTGGGAGAACGTTGTGTGAACAATCGTAATGGGTACTTGATGATATTACAGTATGGAGAGGGCCATCGGAATGGAGTTGTGATGGTGCCAAAAAGTGTGAATAGTGTGGATTGGCATTGGTTTCGCGAGTGTTTCAGGCAAGTGTCAATTCATTTGTTGCTAGAGATAAGGCCAAACGTCAAACAGTGGATGAAAGAAATTAACAATGGATGACTTATACCGGAGTTATGGCAAACTTAGGCTAGTGGGATGTGGGTCTGAAGCGGGCTCTAGGATGATTTGTTGTCAAAAGTGTACGGTGGCTGTGGATGAGTCTCTAGCCAATGGGAAAAAAGTAGTAAGCTTGGCTTATGAGGAGTTATCACTGAATGTGGCCTATACTAAAGAAAAACAGGTAATAACTGGGCACATTTGTAAGCCTCAGGCACGGATTGAATTGGTGAACTCTAGAAATGACGATGGGGTCGTTTTAGCAGGGTTGGATAGGGATAATAAAGATTCAGGATCGAAGCAGACCAGGAGATGGTACCTTGGGCTACGAAGGGGAGCCAAATATGGAGAATCGAAATCTGGAGTCAATGGCACTAAGTGAGATGGACATGATTCCGTTGGCAGAGGGATTTTTGTTAGTTGAGCAAGAGGCGAGAAATGTACTAGCAGAGCTGTGAAAGAGCACGAAATGACATGTTCGACAACTATGGTCGTGAACACATACAATAGAAAGCCTATAAAATTAATACAATGATTTTCTATTCCTTCAGTGTTGTTACTCAACACTTGCCAGATAAAAATGTGGCAAAAACTTGAAGTTTATAGCAAATATATTATGGTTTGCCTAGCAAGGATGCATTTCTTTTTTATGGATGAACAAGAAAAGCAAAAACAAAATAATTACCTTAAGACATGAGTAACATGTCTCGTGAGATACTTTTGCAGGTACATCAAAATATAGGACCATGATGTGAATATCTGCAAAAAAATAACAGCTTTAGAATTCCTTTGGTTTTCAATAAACTATCACAAACAGAAACACATTCCAATGAGGTATCATCCAGGACCTGCTCAATGATTTCCGGTTCTCTATCAGCACCACTTTCAAGAAGAGATGTAAAAGAATCGGCAATCCTCTGAAGAAAGCTGTAGGTCAAAAGGCATGAGAAAATCAAATTAATGGAATAGTGTAAAAAATAATTTTGAAGATACCATTTTAATTTTCTAGTACTATACACTATATATGAAACCTAATTTGGAGGTGTAGACATTGTTTCTAGTTTCAACTTCAAAGAAATCTTGATGCCTACCCACTTCACCGGCAATATTGAATTGAAATATGGACCAAGTCCGGTAAATTACTGGGGGCAAAAAGATAATTTTATCAAGAAAATAGAATTATATGTACAAATCATATTTCATGAAGAAATAAACTGAAGGCCAAAAGGAAAAGAATAGAAGGGTATAGCTATGGGTGAAGAAGTATAATTATCAGGAGGAGCCATTTCAAGACCTCAGGAAACCCTCCAACTCCTTTAAGGCCCCAAATCCAAGGCATAAGCCTCTCTATAAAAAATGACAGCAGGGCAGCAAAGTCAAAGATGAGGGTGGCACATAAAAATCCTATACCCTTGATATCAAAGCATCATTTGCTTAATGTGTTATACTGTGCTTATATTTCCGGATCTTTGAGACTTTACATACATAAAAAGAAAGGTAAGATGCTCAAATTCCACTTTTCACTTTTTACCTCACCTTTAAAAACTGTTCATGATATGTAATCAAACAAATACAGATAAAATGCAACAGCGCTTTAAATTTGAGAATAGAAAGAAAGAAAAAGTACCAAAAAAGATGATTAATTAGAAAGAAAAAGTAACCAAAAAAAAAAAAAAAACATATTTACAAAGAAAATGAAAATGCAATAAAAAAGATAAGAAATAAGCATCCAATCAGAAAAAAGGGACTTACGGTATGAAATCTTCGAGAAGATCTCGAGACAAAGCAGCAATTAACCTACGCCCATAAATACCATGGTTTTAAGGAATAAATAAACATAAAAGAATATAAAATAGATAATATGATGTTGCAGAATTATAATCAACACAAATCGGTAAAATAGAATTAAATTATCTATCCAATATTATTTTAATCTATGTTGCCAAAAGTCGACAACTATGCAAAGGCTAGAATTAAGCATGGAAGCAGTTAAATGTTCACTTGGCTAGTTAATTCAACAGCTTCCATATTTCCCATATCGTCCCTGACTCCCAAAATTAAAGAAACAAAATCCCCTTGCAAGCATGTAATGAGATGATATAGCAGCGTAACCCCAGTTAAATCCAACTTTTATACATAGCTTTCTAAAAATATTTGACATGTGATGTCTTCAATGATGTAGCTAGCAATATCTCTGATATCAATATAAAATGGTGAAAGACTGTTAGATTCAACAATAAACTCTTCAGAATGCAATATAAGAGAATTCAAACAAAGTGTGACCAAGAAGCGATGGAAAGTTTGTTTGAACAAGAAGCAATGGACAGTTAATACTCTCCTCTTCCCTTGTTATCGATCAAGAATACAGCGGCACAAGATGCCAAATTACATGACAAATCCAAAACAAATGGCCGCTAACACAATAACCTAGAAACTCCAAGAGGCATGTAGCATGCATAAATATCATGTTGTCTCTCAATTGAATACACCATAGACCTCCAATTCCAAATGCATCATAATTCAGAAGGTGTCCAGTTGGATAAGAAAAAAAATAATAAAACTAATCATAATTCCTAGAAACTTGAAGTCTACTTACTAGATTGACTAAGAAGTTTCCAGTATGAATTACATAGATCATGCTTACATATGTCATACAGTCAGCAAGCATGCAAAAGCATATTTAAGATCTCACAATAAATTAACATATGAGACCACACGGGGAGAGAATCAATAATTTAAGAAGCAATAGAAGAATAAGCCTCATAACTCATTAGGCTTCCTTAAATAATTCGGCCAAATAGAAATTATAGCACAGCATTTAATTGTTTCGTAATTTGCTACAATACCTTAGTATGGGTTCAAGTGATAATCTCCCTCTCATTTTCAATTTAGAAAGAAGACGCGAGAGTATCAATTCCTTCTGCAATATAATTTGTGGCAATGTTTGTACCCAGGGAAACATTTCTTCATAAAATGAAATAAAATCCTCAGCAGTGTTTAATTCCTGCAGTCCACCCAATAACAAATTTGCACAAGAAAGAAAATCCTTGGAACTGAAAATGCAAAATATTTGGACATGCAAATGCAATTTCAGTGTATATAAACAGTTAGTACATGATCATTGTAGTTCTGTTTGGCATCCAAAGCAAATGTATGTATTTGCCCAGTTCAAAATGATACATGTGATGCTCTTTAGAATTTAAGTGTGGGCTGCCTGAACCAGACTCTAAGAAATGTCGACACAAGTAGCATGTCAGAACATATAGTTCATATGTGCAGGAAGACTCTTAAGACATTTCTATGACATAGACACGAGTAGCATGTCATAACAGAGAGTTTGTAAGTGCAGTAAGACATGGCTGTCATATAAATACAACAGGCAGGATAGTTAAGAATTGCAGTAATAATTCAAAGAATAAGGGAAATGACGGAATATAAAGTATAGAAACTGAAGAAAATTACTGCTGCAAAAAGAAAAAACTGGCAAGATAAGGAACTATCTTGTCATTATACTTTAGAGCTTATCAGTGGATACCTAGCTACTCTATGATGCCACTAAAGGTGTTCCAATTTGTCATTCTGTAATAAAAACTTAAGAATAGAAGGAAGTAATTAGCAATTACAGTCCCCTTGTAGGTCCCTATATCCACCAAACGATACACGTCTAGATAACCAAACAATTGATGACAGACCAATGTTTTTGATGCATGGATCATATGATCCCGTCCAAACTCGATTGCATCTCCCATTCAACGAGTTCAGTCTGCATGTATATATAATTTGAAAAGGACAGAATGTGAGAATTACAGAGGAATCATATTAGGCTGACTGTATGCACAAGCCGGATGATTAGGCCAAGACACCAACGAGTGCATTTATCGTTACACAGTAAGCATAACTACCAACTTTATAACAATTTAAACAATGTCCTCGCTAAGACCCAAACTTTCTCCATTTTTAACTAACAAAGAATTACATAAATGACTAGCATTGCTCATAATTCTGCTTGCACATTCAAGCAACACGACAACTGGCTTATGTTCAACAATTTCAGGAAATTGATAACCAAACAGCTCAAATAAAATCATATTAAATAAATAATAATAATTCGCACGAAATTACAATATATACTTACTCTATATTCTATGATACAGTCACGGAAAAAGGAGGAGCCTTCAGAGGGCTCGGATTTCAATGGGATGAGACTTCGGTACACATCAATGTCAATTTCCTCAATTCTTTGCGAAAAAGACTTGAACTGCATCCAGAACGAAACAAAAAAATAAATTATTTAATAATCTCGACTTCCAATTATAACCCAAAAAAATGAATAATTCATCAAGGGTCTTACAGTGAAGCGACGTCGACCAGAACCCGTATAAAAAGATTTTACTGCATGACTATCTGACGTTGTAGCCATTGTCGAGTGTTAACGAATTTTCTGTGTTTCCTCTTGAATTCGAATTTTGAGAGAGGAAGAAATAGGAATTTGTTAGAATTCGGCAGGAAGTCTAACAATGAAGGGTTTAGGGGTTTAATTGGCTTTAGTCAGTTTTTTAAGCCCAATTATTCCACCCACGCCCCCAATGTTTAGAAAAATACTCTCTCTATTTATTATGTCAGAAAAATTCGTATATTATCTAAGTTATAAACTAATTATGAGTAACTTACCAGCTTGGGAACCAAAATAAAGGTGTGGCAATGGACACAATAGCGCCACTTCGGCCCTATTGCCCACGAGTATATTCTCAATAAAACGAACAAGTTTATCAATAAATTATATGTAACCTGTTAGTTCACGAACCAAACTATAGGGAAGGCAACAGGCCAAATCAAGCAGGCTCGGCCTTATTGCCCATGAGACGAGATCATGGGCTTTTTTTAAATCCGCTTGGCAAAGAAAAGAATGTGAGTGGTTTCGAAGTAAGATTGTCATTTATTTACTCTAACTCGACTTTAGAGCTCGTGGCTCATGGCTAGAGCCGAGCATGTTCCACGAGCTCACCGCTTTTTATATAAAACAATTCTCCTTTCTCCGGCTTGAGCCGAGCATTGCCCACGAGTTCACCGCTTTTTTTATATATAAAACCCTTATCCTTTTTTCGGGTTTTGGACTGATTACTTAAATTTCAAGTAGACGAAGTTAAAAATTGTATACGAAATATTTGTCACGTGTACAATTTTTAAAAAAGATTAAAATAGTATTATGAAATAACAAATTTTACTAGTATAATTAAATTCAATACCACTTACCTGACAACATGCAATTTTGACATACTTATTTTGTAGTCGAAAATAAGCGTCTTGTTTATCTTTCATACACATTAATAATTTCAAAACATCTTCTTTCAGTCGATTTTTGACCTCAAACAGACCCTCTTACCTAAACTAAAAGCAAACTCCGAAATTACAGGACTAACCGGAGGTATTAGTATGTTTTTTGCAATCGCAGATACCACTGGCTGTCGTCATTCGTACTTTTGCCAAAGTCAATTACTTCTTCTAAACTTTTTTTAATTGATAAATTATTAGGCATATGATAATTAAAGTAATCAAACATACTAGGAAAATCTATTACATAATATCTAAACGTGTTAATGCCTTCAAATAAATTTCGTATTTCATCTTCGTCTTCTTCAACATTAGCGGGAGTAGTAGATGCAGAGGGTGCCTGACTAATATATACACACAATTGTTGTGCATATAATTCATCAATTTCTTATAAAATTTGTTCTAAATCTCTATAAGTAATAGGTGTGTTAAAAGTTAAAGATTTTAAAATTTGACATGATGCATACCAAAGGAAATAATACATGCAAGTCTTCTCAATATTTTCTAAACTTTAATTCCACGAAAAATATAATTTCATCAAATCAATTGGATTACTACTTCCACGAGCATCCAAATCTGAAATATTTTCGAAAATGGGTATGTCATTGAAATCGACAAATTCATTGTGAAATTGACCTTTTGACATCGCAGGTGATTCGCCACCAACATCGAACAAGTCATCAATAAATGAGTATTGATCCATTTTAATAAACTGATAATATAAGAACTAATATTTAATGAAACCACGAGTGAACATATAGAAATTTGATAATTATAGGAATATAAATTGTAATGACAATGTGTATAAAATATTGTGTAAAGAATATGTATTATAATTTGTATATTAAGTAAATAAGAGTATGCAAGAGAATAAGATTGTATATTTGTAAGAGTATTGAAATTGAAGGTAGAATGTAGATTATAGAATGTGGAAGAGAGTAAAAATTGTTGTTGCTGTGTGAAAAAAATGTGAAATGAATTAGAGTATTTATAGAGCAAAAAAAGATGGAAATAAAGGGTCAAATGACTACTTTTAGTAGTTCAATGACCATTGATGGCAATAGTCACTATAGATATAGAGCCATAAGCTAGACTCGTGGGCTCGCCTACTAGGCAAGCCGGCCTACTCAGGCTCATCCTTAGATGAGCCTGAGTAGGCCACGAGCCAAGTACAAGCCGCTCACTCCGTTTGCCACTCCTGCCAAAATACAAGATGATGAGCCCTCAGTAGCCCATGAGTCGAGTTTTTACAAGGCGCTTGGTCTGTTTGCCACCTTACTAAATACGGTATGGAAACGCAATTAACATGATATCTCATTTGATTTCTACTTTTTCTACCCAATATCTATCTAACCTATACTAAAGGAGGCTTGGCAATGCCTACAGTTCACAATGCCACGTGTTGACGCTTGATTACATTGTCTTTTGTTTTTTCTTTGATTGAGATGATGCCATTTTATTTTGGACTGAAAATGACGTCATTTCATACTTATACAATGTTGTCTTGCGCTTGCTAAGATAACATCATTTTCATTAGGTTATTAAGAATGTGGTATTTTCATTTTCTTGCGTTTCTTATCCTAATCTTAGCAGCTACTCTAGAACACCCTCGTTTCTTATGTGACTCATCCTCTGTCGTTGATTATCTCCAAATCCTTTGAAAAAATCTTCTTATCATGTTCTTTGATGTCTAGTTATTTTGTTTTCCCTAACAGTTTCAACATATTTGTGTTATTTCCATCTTTATGTAAGAAATTGAATTGAGTTTTGTGTTTTCCTTTTGTTGTTTGATTTTATTTGACTTTTTGTTCATTTGTATGTGTGCCTCGTCCACTACGTGTAATTTCTTTTAGATTTTGACAATATTTATACAAGATTTAAAAATTTATGATTTTGCTTTTATTTTGACTTGTGTTTTTTTTGTGGGTCTCCGTTTGTTGGTGCACCTTGCCTTAAACGTTCCGTTGTTTTTCTCTCATGAACTCTCGTATGTCTTCAACTGCATATGTTCTTTGTTTGCTCAACCATCATTGTATGCTCTATCATGGATCGAACAGTGAGACATTTCTCCAGGTATGTTCGTTTTTGTTTTTTGATATTGTCATCGTGATATTTTTAATTGTCTATTAGATTTCCTATATTTTTGTTATGGATTTGGATTATCTTCGTCATGAGTAAGGAATTTGTACTATTTTTATATGTTTGTGTTGCCTGAATGGATTTTCATGTGTTTATTATTTTCTTTTAGTGCAATTTATGTTCTGTGTTGATTTTCTTTAGGTTTTTTTTACAGGTTCATACACATTTTTTGAATTTTTTGATTTTTTTTAGCATTCGAGTTTTTCTCTCTTTTTAGTTATTCATTAGTGTAACACTTACAGAATAATTTGTTTTTACTTGAGGTTCTCTTGCTCAACCTTCTATCTCTTTTATTGTACCTATTTCTTGATTTCTCTACCACTCTATTTGTTCTGCTCTATTGATAAAAGGTGAGAATTTTTGTAGTCCCATCTATTTTTTTGATTTGGTGTGATTCTTTGGGGTTTTATTATATATACGTTGGTATACTCAATATTTTTGATCTAGGCTTTTGATTTTGAGTTTCTCTTTGGTTCATTTGGGGTTTAAATGCACCTAAGATTAAGCTTTGACGACGTTAAAAGCGAAATATCTAATTGTTTGTACAAGAATTAATTCCTCTGTTAAATTTTTGTTCTAAATTGTGCCTTTTTATGGGTTTTTGTTCTTTTATTTATTCATCCACATCGTTTTGAACGTTTGTTGTTGTATTATTTTTCTCATGTATATTTCTATCTCTTTAACTACATCTATTTTAGGTTTCGACTCTCATTTTATTTGTAATATTTGATATGTAAATGAGCCCTCGTTTGAGCCTCCCCTTTTTTCAAAAATTCATTGTTTCAAAACTCATTTTCAACAACACATTTTTCAATAAAATAATTTTACACGGAAATCGAAAACTTTTTCTTGCTTTTTAACCACATATTTTTCAAAAAATCATTATTAAAAAATGTACTTTTTTTCCTCAAAATGGAGCTCAAACAAGGGCCAAGTTTTTTTGTGTTATCTGATTTTTGTTTGTAGTTTTGCTTTCGTATTGTTACTTCAACACTTTCATTTCATGCATTATTTTCTACTATTTGTGAAAGTTTGTATGGTGAATTTTAATGCTCTTTTTTATCATTTGGTAGAAATTTTATTTCACTTGTCCTCTGTTGAATATGCTCTCGATTGATTGAGTAAAAGAAGTAGATGTATAGAAGAATGTCAATTAGTGATAAACATGAACAGGCACGAAGGTTCTTCCAACCTATCAAATTGTCGATGAATAATCAAGTCTAATTTTTGAAGCATTTTTTCTCTTTGCCTAACCATATAGGAACTATCTTTTGATTTTTTATTGTTCATTGGTGTGCGTGCAATGGCGAATCCAGGAAAAATTCACGACAGGCTAATGAGCGAAAAAAAAAATTCACACATAAAAAAAATTAACTTAATTTTTTAATTAACATTTGGGCTGGAAGGACGGGCTATAACATATACCGGCCCATCCCTAAATCCATCCCCTATGTGCAAGAACTAAATATTGCTTTTGATACACCATGGTGCTTTGTAGCGAATTCCTAAAGCTTTTATTCGTGAACTTGGACATAAACTTGGTGATATGGCACACATAATTGAATATATGGGTATAGTTTGGAAATTCCAACTTGAACAAATAGACGATGTAGTGTATTTTTCTTCGAGATGGGAGCTTTTATTTGGCCATCATAACCTAGAAAATAATTATTTCCTTGTGTTTGAGTATAATGGGAGCTCAACATTTGAGGTCATAATCTTCGATTTGTTGGGTATCGAAGTTTAGTATTAAGACCTCCATGAGTATGATGAAGAAACCTCCTTTCGTGGCAATCTTCCATTTTGAGCTAAGCTTTACTCAAGATTTGATATTTATAGAAGATCGTAAGTTGTAAAATCCCCTATAAAAATCGCAGATACATATGTTTTTGAGCTTGTCGATAATGGGTTGCCCATTTTTAGAGTATACGGAGTATCTCATGTCGATGCGTCACTCATTTCCACCGGATTTATTCCTTATAGATCTATGTGGTTATGTTAATTTCTTTTTCCCTCCAATTATTGAATTTAGACATGCATATTTCCATTTTTTTTTCATTTTTTACTCTAACTCAGTTCAACCATTTTGTTATTTCTATTTTAAGGCATTTAAGCATTTGTTCGTTATCTATTTTTTCTTTCAACTTTTGTTTAATGGTTGCTACCACCAAATGGATGAGAAAGTAATTTTCATTTCTCATACTTCCCCTCTTTTTCTTGCATGATGTTTTTCCTATTAATTTTGTTTGCGGAAGAATGATCGATTTTATGCTTTAATATTTCATCTAATTTTTCTTTTCAATATACATTCATTTATCTATTTTGTCATATATTATCTAAGGTCTCCGATCATTTGTTGATTGTCTATATTCAATTTAAACTTTTATGTAATGATTACTTGTATCAATTGTTTGACCAACTAAATTTTGATTGTGATCTTTACCCCTTTTACTTAGAACTTTAGTTTCCAAATTCCTTTTCATCATTTGTCCTTTCCTTTTGCCTTATTCTCCTTTTTTGCATACAAAAGCCAAAATTATATAATTGTAAGCAGAGATCTACTCATTTCATCAATATTAGCTCGATTTAACCGTCCAATAAGTGTAAAAAATAAATTTATCAAACATCTTTAAACTTCAATTCTTGCTCGGGACAATTGGGGTTTTTTGCATACAACAGACACAATTATATAATTGTAAGTAGAGATTCACTTATTTCATCAATATTAGCTTGATCTAAGTGTCCAATAAGTGTAAAAAGTACATTTATCAAACATCCTTAAGCTCTTGCTCTTCTTGAGCAAGATTATCAACTAGCACTATCATGCAATCATATAATAAAGATCAAAAATGCTAGACAACTTGTCAAAATACCCATGATGTAAAATTGTATAAGTAATTCACAAATATACCTCTAAATAATGCTAGTAAAAGCAAATCGAGCTTATCCAATTTTTGATCGGTGAGTGTGTTCACTTAGAATCAAAAAGTTATAAAGAGATAGAATTTTTTGAATTGGAGCCAACATGACACTAGTGATCATTTCTTTCTTTTCCCGCTCGTGAGATTCACATCCCCAAATAAATATTTATTTTCTTTCTCGAAATGTTCATCTATGGATCGTTCTCAAATCACTAATTCTTTTCCGTTCTAATTTGATAGGCTCTAACTGTCAATGCCAACAGTCTAGATGTGTGATGATTTTTTCCCAAAGATGAGTGCTTCGACATTTAAGCCTATACTAACTAATTCAATCCACTAGTTATCTAAACCCCTACATCGTTTCAAATGCACAATTTCAAACAAAATTTTCAATTAAAGCTCATGGTTGACCTCACTCCCTCAAGCTTTCTTCTTGACATTGTGCAAGCTTTAAGTCAATAACTCCCTCAATTTTGAAAATCAAAAGGTACTTGGTTTCCAGATACCTCTGTGAGCTTAATAACTTGAGTCAGACACGCTATGAAGCAATGCAATAATTAAGAAGTGCAATGCCCTTTTAGCAGTAAAAAAATATGGGACTTAGATCCCTAACATATGGTCATCACCTACTTTATACATGCTAGTTAAAGACACTCCAAATAAATATTTTCAACAAGCTCAAAATCAATACATTCCAAAAAACTATCATTTATCTACTTGACCACCCCCAAACTTCTTCACACAACTTTACAACCTATTTTTACCAATTCAAAACTCCCTCCTCAATCAATAATTTTCACGTCTAGATAACAATTGATCATGACTATAGTGCTCAAAGTAACTTAGGATACACATTGTCCTCAGTGTATAAAGAATAAAGTAAAAAGAAGAGGGGTTTAACGAAGCTTCCTAGGTTAGGCGTTTGGTGATGAGATGCTTATGCTTAACTTGGACTTGTGATGTTCTTGGATAGTTCATTTCTAATTCACAAACGAACTTGTGATCAATCCTCGAATTGATTTCAAACTACTTTCTTCAACTAGCATCTCATGGAATAACTCGTGGGGTCCTAAAAATCACAAGAAATGAGTAAATTATACGTGAAAAAATTGAAGTTGGTAAGTGTGACCAACATAGTCAAAACGAACCGTCAAACTTGTTGGAAACATGGGCGGCTAGGACTTTAAAAATGACTTACAAAATTGATAAATAATCAAGTAAAAGCATGAAAATAAATAAAGTAAATATGAGAGTAAGAAAATTTGGTTACCTCCAAATAAGCTTTTTTTAAAGGTTTTAACTCGACTTTGATAATTTGAATCATGAACAGTTAAAGAAAACTTTATATCCTTGCTTAGTTTTCTTCTTTTGAATTTGCTCCACTTTTCATCTATTCTCCAAAACTCTTCATTGCCCTTCTCAATATAATATGGTTTGCCTCTTCCATTCGATTCACATCTAACTATGTAGACTTTCATCTCCTCATCAGGTTTAATCACAAAATCAATTTTCGAACAATCAACAAAATCGGAATAATGTAATTTACTTTCATCCTTGTTGATTGTTATATCTTCATTTGGTCTCTTTTGTGATTAATTTGTCATTCACTTTAAACTTTTCTTCAATATTTGATATCTCATCAAATTGAATGACTGGTTCATAATCTAAATCCATGGGCAATATAAGTTCCTTCAAGTGGATTATACCCCCTGGCATCTCCCATAAAAACGTCACTTCATCCAACTTGGCAAATTCATGATAATATTTTGCACGTACCTTCACATTCAATATGAGAGGATAATCCCCCACAAGTTTGATGTCCACATCTCAATCATTAGGTACATAATCTCTTACGGCATATAACTCTCATCATATTTGTTAAGTGCTTTTTTTTACGCCTTAAGTATTGTCTAAATCCAAAAAGTTTGGACTTGTACACATTAGTGCACAAATACAAGCATTTTCCAATACAATGTATCATGTAAAAAATTTCCCAGCTTGAATATCCTCCGAGCATACTTTGATTATCCATGTGAAAATTAGTTATTGTAAAAGTTTTGTTACTTTTTACCACCATCATAATTATGCATATACGACTGAAAATTATATGAAAAGAATACCAAACACAACAAATGTCAAAACTATGGTGGGTAGCCAAAAGATACAAAAAATTAACAAGACAAATGATACTAATAAAAAAATGTTAAAATTAAAATTAACTAAAGTGCTAATCAAAATAAAAACATTCATCGGCAACGATGTCAAAAATTTGTTCACTGAAATTTCAAACATCAGGTGCACGGAACGCATTCAAATAATAAAGTAGACCGTGAGTCTGAGTAGATCCCTGGAGGAATGTTTAATTTTAATTACACAATAGTAAATCAATTCTAACAATGTAGCACAAAATAAAATTTAGATTTTGAAAGTAAAGAAAAAACTAAAGGCTCTACAAAAATAGAAAAAAAAATCTAAAAATTAAGGAAAATGCGGATGTTAGGGTAGTTGGGATTCATGATTTCACTTAACCGTCACCCAATTAATTTCTCCACAAGTAAATTAACAAATTACTCATTAAACATGTTAGACCCAATTTCTCTAATTTAACTAGCTACCTCTCTTGAGCGAAATTAGTCCTAATCGAATTGTTTAACTTATTATATCTTTATGTCAATTAAAAATAAATCAATTATCTTTTGTGAAAATAGCTCAAATGGTCACCCAAGGTTAGGCGTATATTTTTATCTCCTACAAGAACTTAGAGTATTTACTCTAAAATGCATAATATTCTTTCAAACATTACACAAATACAAACATTTATTGGCCAAAATAAATAAATAACATGAAATACAATAATAAATACACATGAAAATAAGTATTAAAATATTAAAGAGCCCATATTGAAACTAATCCTACTAAGTTTAGTTTACTCAAATCATTCCAACATCAATGAATTTAGCTCATTTTTTTTATAAATGATAAAAAGGAGGAGATTCGTAGAAATACATTATAAATTGAAGTAAATAATGGATGAACAAGGGATGGTCCAAGCATAGGCTAGCCAAGACTACAACCCATGTTCACCCAAGCCCAGATCTAATTAGTCCATCCTTTTTTTTGTTGAGCCCATTAAAATTGATTGAGCAGCCCGTGTCCAACCAAAAAAATGAAAGACTAAGCCTTCATTCCAACAAGCTAACGAGTCCAATCCGACAAAATGAGTAACAGATCTGATTTCATTTTTTTAGCCCAACCAAAATTTAAATTTGATTACGCAATTATAACCCAAACCCAAACCTAAACCTATTTATATTTCTAATTCATTATTGTTTCCTCTCCAGTCTCCTCCATGAGTTTATAGCAAGTTAGCAACGATGATTCAATCCTCTCCAAGACTCCAACCTAGAAAGTCGTAACTGGTAAGTATTTTCGATTTCAGAGTTTAGTTTCTTATATTTTGTAACTTGGACCATTTTTTTGTATATTTTTTGTTAATATTGATTATTGAGTATGGGTTTTTAAAAAATAGAAGTCTTCTTGTTTCTGCTTGGCAAACAAAGAAGAGGCAAGGAATGTGGAGTGGAATGGGTTGGTTCTGATGCTTTGTAGGTTAGAAGTCATGTGAGTTGTCCTCCTTCATTAAAGTGGTTTGCATATTTTCATCCCTTATTTCTTCCATTCATCCACTTTTTTCTACTTTTAATTACTTAAATATTTTTTATTCTATCTCCTTTTTTTATATATTTTGTCTGTCTTTTTTGGATAGTAGGGACAATGGAAGACTTTTGAAATTTAAAAAAAAAATGTCTCTAGGACTTTTTGTTTAAGGGGGGTTTTTTTCTTCTAATTGGAGTACCAATTCTTGATTTTTATGTACTTTCTTTTGACAATCTCATTTTTCAAGTTGCAATACGAAGAATTGGTCATTTCACAAGCCATTTTTACACAATCAAAATCTCACAGATTAATAGAAATTTGGCCCTTAAGGTAGCATCGAGATTCTAAGTTAATTTTGACAATAGCTTTTCAATACACACGCATTACTTAATTAGATTATGGAGTAAAAGTTCATTCTAAATTCTAATGCAGAATTTCTCTTCATTGTCAACGGGCTTAATTGAATTATTTTCGAATTCCGAAAATGCAATAAATTTTTCAAGGCACGGACACTGTCCCACAAACATGTAGGAAAGCAAAAGCTTGAATACACTCTAGTAAGTAATTGTCATAATCTCTCTACTTATTGCTCTGTTGGAAAATATTGAAATTGAACGTTGTTACCTACCTGTCTAAGTTTTCTTGTCGGTAAATTAGTTAATTAATTATTGTTGAAATGTTCCCTTGTTGGCTTGATGACTGGTTGTTGGCTTGTTACTTTGTCGGCTTAATAAATTATTTTTTGATTGTCATTAGAGTAATATCATCGATGATTGATTTTTTTTTCCAATTTTAAGAAATTGAAAATGGAAAGTCAACTAGAAGAAATTTGAATATCTTAATGTCCATTGTCCAAATGGAATATCTCAGGGTGAAGTTTGTGGCACTTACAAACACATTAAAAGTTTTGATTTTATGTTCAATTTGCATTTATGCATAGCATCATGAGATTAACCAATGTTCTTTGTCAAACCCTTCAAAGGAAATCTCAAGACATCTTGGTTGCTACGAGATTTGTTTCTACTACAACAAAACTCCATAAAATTTTGAGAGATGATGATTGGGAGGAATTTTTCCAGGATGTGTAAAAGTTTTGATCAAAACATGATATTTAGATACCCAACCTAGAAAGTTTGTATAAAAGGTTGGTCCTTGTCTTTCTCGTAATCATATTGCAGCAAAGCATCATTATCACTCTGATATTTTTAATGGAGAAATAGATTTCGTATTGATGGAATTAAATGCAAGATTTAATGGTACATCAGTTGAACTTCTCACACTAAATGTAGCTTTGGATCCTATGGACTAGTTTGAATCATTTAGCATTCATGATATTTGTACACTTGATGAAAAATTCTATCCTGGAGATTTTTCAACGCAAGATATTAGTATTTTGGAATATGAGCTAGATATGAAGAGTGAATCTTGATTTCAAGAATCTACACTTGTTGAGTTATACCAACAGTTAACTGAGAGTAGAAGGTTGGATACATATATTATGGTTAATAGATTGATTCGTCTTGTAATGACTTTACATGTTTCTACCATGACTACCTAGTGCGCATTTTCAACATTGAAACATGTGAAGATAGATATTCATAATAGAATGGAGGATGACTTTCTTGCTGATTGTATAACACTCTTCATCGAACGAGAACTTGCTCAAAAGATAGATATAGATTCTTTGTAAATGAATTTTATGTTTCAAAACCTCTTTGGAAACAACTTCAAATTAAATGAATTTGACTTTAATTAATATATGAATTTAATATATCAATTTTTAAATTTTAGCCCGTGTGCCAAAAATTCCTAGATCCGCCCTTGTTTATTACTACACAATATTAGCTCAATCACAAAGTTATGCAAATCAAACATAGGCCAAACTTCTAAACCCAAATAATCTTTACAAAGACAAAATAGAAAAATGAAAACCCATAAAAATTAAACCAAACTCAAATAAATATTGGCATAAGACTTCATATAAATAAATGAGGAAAAAAGATACGATTTACCAAACCGGTACCTCATTCGTAGCCCATAAGTTCATTTGGTAAATCTTGGAGTGCTCATCCATTTCTATCGATAGAGTTCTCCCCACAATTACACAAAGAGTCATGCTACACATAAGCATATAATAAGTGGGAATAAACCTTGTAAGTCTACATTTCTAATGGGTATTGATTCTCTCAGTCTCTCTCACTTCGTTGTGTAGGGGGTTCTAGGTTAGAGAGATGTAGCAGTCGATAGTGATAAGAGATGGAGGCTATGATCACTTCAAATATAAATTGTTTGGATTGGAAAGATGGAACAGTGTTGTCAACAGATGGTAAGAATTGAAATACAAAAGGATTATCTACAGAAAGCTATTATTTATACCTAACACATTTCCCATTTGTTCTCAGTTTTATCATCTTTTGCATTTCTTTTTATGTGAAAGAGAAAGATTCTTTAAAATGACGATCATCTAAAAGAGGTTTCAAAAATCATATTGTATTCAAAGAAAATGTTGACACAATCATTGGATTCTTTTATTTCCAACATTTGGCATGCCCATAACAAAACAGAGCCAAGAATGTTCGGATATATATATACACACACAATATAGATGTAATATGTATAGGTAATGGTGGAACATCGGATTTTATAGGGAAAATGAATTTTTTGATAGAGAATCTCTAATGGAAAATTAGGGGTTGATTGACTTTGAATATGCAATCTTCAAAGGCAAAATTTTGGTCAGTCATATCTCCAGACGCTAGCACAAAAGTAACAAATTGTAAGTGTTATACTCTAAATCCAATCAACTTTGAATATAAACGTTTTCAATATATAATTGATGGAATTTTATGGTAGATCTATTATTTAATTAATATTTAATTAATTTAAATAATAGAGTCCGTAGTTTCAAATTTTAGTAACATGTTAATCACAAGGAGTTATGATTGTGAGATACAAATTATATATGATTGAATCTTAAATAATCCATTGTCATAAGTAATAACGAGATATGGATATCGTTATTACGCATAAACTATCACGTGTGGCTTTTCTTATTTGTGAAGTAAGTAGCTGATCTCACAAACTAAAATGTGATGATACTTAAATAACACATGGATGTTTAGTTATAGAACATAACATTGAAGGCCCGCTAAAGAGATTTCATGTGGATAGCTATTAAGTGACAGTAATTAATCTCTAATGTTCGGTAGTGGAATTGGTTTTTTGACTTAAATCATCATAGTACCTTATACGATGATAGTCATACTTTGGTGATATTAGATGTTACTCTACCAAAGGCCGCTAATACAACATCATTCAAGTATATCAAGAATCATATAAAAACTGTAAATGATCAATAAAGGATTCGTCACTCTTAGTAGTAAGAGATTATGATCTATATTTCATTCAGCTAAGTTGATGACAAAATCCTTGTCCATGAAGCACTCATAAGTCGAAAGAGTTTTTTACAATGACTTAATAGTGAGATGAAAGATATGATTATTAATTGAGATTGACATATATCCGTTTTTCATAATTCTTCGGATCATATTCACAAATTGATTATAGTTTCACAGTAAATGAACAAGTTTGATTTTGTCATACCATGTGATATTTTCTGTCTCATGAATTGCTCTAACACATTGCAATATGTCAATCTGGGACGATCGATGTGAATTGATGATAAATTATAATGGGCTATTTTAATTTATCGATTTTGATTAAATCAAAATTAGAATTCACATTGTTAGTGATTATGATTGAGAACCTAATGAGTTACACACAAAGCGAGAACCAAAAGAATGAGATTCAACAATTAATTAATTACCAAGTGTTGTACAATTAATTAATTGGATTGCTTGTTAATAGGTTCGAATTAATTAATCGGATTAATTAATTCATGGATCAAATTTAATTAATTGGATTAATTAGAAGTTAGACCAGATTAAGTTTAAGAGACGAGCCAAGTCCACTTGAATTTATATTAATAGGTTGCTGGGGTTTGAAAAATCTGTAGAGTATAAAATTATATTCTTGCTAGCACAAGAAAAGAGAACCCTAGTTCTCTTAATCTTATTTCTTGTGTGAATTTTTATTGGAGGTTGGATAATTGACAACTATGGATTGCATATTATAGCTGTTCTTCAAGGAATTCATCAAAGGTATAATTACTCATCATAGTTTCTCTCTGAGTACCAAGAAGATCCTTGGTGGAAATTGAGAATTTTGTTTAAATTCCCCTATGCATATTAAGTAAATTTCCAATAGTGATATCGGAGCTTACTTTGTGTTTGTTAGGAATTATTTTGAGTACTTGGGAACAACCAAAAGTTGATTGTTGTTTTTTTTCTTATTTCTAAAATTAAGAAAATTTGATTCTCATGTTTTAAAATCTATAAAAAAAAAGGTTGAAAATCGGATCAGAAGAAGGTGACAATGGCAGCCGATTACATACGACAGTGACGCCAAATCCACTGTAATGTGCAAAAGAGCTTATTCACTCCGCTACAATAGTGGCACTCGCTGCCGCTAGATCTAATAGCGGCATGCTTAACGCTGCTACCTTCTTTTGGTTGTACATCGACGACGTTGGATAGCAATGGCACACCGCTAAATGTATTTTAGGGTAGCGTTGGCTACCAACGCCAAAAATGATGAGGAAATTCTTCTAGGGTTTCTCATCGGGGTGTGAAGGTGAAGGCGGGGCCCTAATACAATTTGTCAAATTGCAGGCCTCTACCTACAATTATGATTCAGAAATTAAAAAGAAAGGCCTATCATACAATTTATATAATTAAAGGGCTTGTTTATAATTTTAAACTAGCGGTCATATTATAAATTTCAAAATGGTTTTGAATTTAAATTTAAAAGGGGGTTTTAAAATTGGATTTTAAAATATTTGACCCAAATTTCTATTTTGGCTAGAATTTCAATTTTGACCCATTTAAAATTTTATTTAAATTTGACGACATTTTAAATTATCTTTAAAATTAGATTTTAACTTAAATATTAAACTTTAAACCAAAATTAAATTTTATTTTATTTAGACCTTTTAATCCTAAATTAAAATGTTAATCCAATTTAAAGTAGAGTTGGACTTTAATTTAGTATTTAATTAAAATCTGATTTTAATTAAATTATCCACCCTGATATATTCTTGAAATTAGAGTTTGACTCTATTTTGACATTTAATTAAAATTTGATTTTAATTAAATAAGTTTGTCCTAATATTTAATTAAAATTTGATTTTATTAAATTCGCCTGCCTTAAATTGCGGAATTAGAGCTGAACTCCAATTCAATATTTATTTAAAATTTGATTTTAATTAAATAAATTTGCAAATTAAATTAATTAATTTGAATGATTAATTAGACAACCATAATGACTAGAAACTTGAAGCGTGTATGCATATAATATTATGTATTATATATGAAATTAAAGCATTTATATAAGATAGTTTTATTAGTGGATGATTATGGACTAGACCATGTAGATGTTTGAATGGTTATTTTTATTCTTTTTGTAGAGCTCTTATTTATTTTGGACCTACGATTCCGTTGTCATTTTATGGGCCTGCGTGTCCAATTATTTAGGCCTGTGTGCCAATTGGTATAATATACAAGTTGGAGTTGAACTAATTGAAAAAAAAAATGAAAAAGAAAGAAAAGGAAGAGGAAACCATAAAGATAGAACATTGTATAAGTCAATGCAATATTCCTACGAACTGACCATACTAGTCTTTCTTATAGCTCGAAAAGGCTAGATAATAAAAGTTCATAGTCATCGACATTATTATATATAAGTTTATTTACATGTTAGATGTATAATAAAATATATATAATTATTACGATGAGACATTTGCATCCAAAATCCCTCGTTAAAATATTAAGTCATATTTATATTCATCTTCCATCATTATAGTGAAAAGTCAGAGTTGTCAATCGATATCAGCTTGTTTATTACACTCAAGACTGGTCTATTAGGGTTATGTTTGACGCTATAAAATATTAGATATTTCTCAATGATGGGTTCAATTCAACTAAAATTTATCTTTTATTGAGTACACTCAAAAAATTTTAAAGGCATGTTAAGCTAACACATAAGATGTGTAAAGATAAAGAGTTGTCAACTTTATAATTTGGGAGTTGTATGAAAATACAGTTGATAATAGTATCTACCCAAATATTTTATAAATGTTCGTTTAGTACACTAAAGTCTTAATATAACAAAAGGGATACCAAACCACTAAAAGTTAAATATGGATTCCATAAATTTATGCGACATAGTCTAAATTTGAGTTAGACGGTGGGAGCATAAATTATTTAATAAAAGACCATGTTAAATTAATTGATACATTTTTATCTATCATTATTTTCCTTTTCATCATTTACGTTTATAGAATCATAAGTAACTATATTTTTTAGAGACATAGTGGATGCCAACAATCAAAGCAAATTTTCTTGACTGGCACCACAATCTGATAATTGTTCTTGGGAATGAGAAAATTGGTTATGTCCTTGAGTGGTCCTTTCCAAATATACCTACTAACGACTCGACTATGGAAGATGTGGCTGCTATAAAAACACAGTGATGATGATAGTATTGCAACATATGTGATACTTCCAACTGTGTCATCTAAGTTACAAAAGTAACATGAGAGTATAAATACTAATATATGTTAAATAATCAAGTATAAAAAGATATGATATATCCTAGCAAATATACCAATGCATAATGGCAGAAAAATCTTTGGTCAGTGCTCGTGTACTGAAGATGTTAACTATATTGAGAAGTTGTATCAATTAAGTTCAATCATAAACTGTGAATTAAGTATTGACTTAGTTCTGCAATCTTTACCAGAGAGTTATTTATGGCTAATTATGAATTTTGATATGAATAAACTCAAGTGTACACTCATTGAGTTGCTAAACATGTTTAAGCTTGTTAAGCCCAATATCAAAGTTAGTAGTGGCAAACCATTGATTCCTCTATGAGCACTAAGAGAAAGTCTAAAAGATGCTTTGAGAAAGTATCTAAATGGCAAAGACAGTCAAAACAAAGAAGGACAAAGCCAAATCTAATGACCTTTGATATAATTTTAGAATGAAAGGTTATTAGAAGAAGAACTGTAATGCTTATATCTACTTCATTAACTTCTTGGCTATTAGATATCAAATATGGATCTCATATTTCTATAAATATACAGAAACTAAATACAAGTAAACCACTACAAAAAGGAGAAGTTGACCTGTACGTTGAAAATGAGCAAAAGTTGCTGCATTACCGTAGGAGCACACTTCCTGCCATTGCCATTGCCTTTGGACTTAGTATTAGTATTAGAGAAATGTTATTCGGTTGTTATCATTGCCAATAACATTATCTGAATGTCATGTTTGGACATGAATTATTTTAATGCTAAGTACAATTGTTGTTCTTTTTTATCTTGATAAAATCTTAATGGTTATGATAAATTACAAAATGATCTATATTCTAAATATTGAGTATTCTATAATGAGTATGAAAATTAAAAGGCATAAAAATGATAACCTAAAATTTACCTATATCTAGCATTATAGGTTTTGGTTTCATAAATGAAAAAAGCATTTTCAAATTATATAGAGATGGATGTTTGAGGTCAAATGATTTTGAAGCATTAGACAAATACAAATCATGTATATTAGACAAGATGACCAAATTCTTTTTCACTTGAAAAGGAGAAAGAGCCATACAATTACTAGGGCTAATACATGGTAATGTATGTGGACTCATGTCATTTAATGTTAGATGATGTTTCTCTTATTTCATACAACTATTTCAGGAATGGTTATGTATACTTGATGAAATTCAAGTATGAAACACTTGAAAAATTCAAGAGATTCAGACCATAGTAAAGAAACAAATAGGAGAAAGGTATTCTACCACTAAGATCAGATTGAGGTAGAGGATATCTAGAGGGTGAATTTTTAGATTATCTAAAAGAGAATGAGATTCTCTCACAGTAGACTTTCCAACGTACACCAGTGAATTTAGATTATCTAAAAGAGAATGAGATTCTCTCACAGTAGACTTTCTAACACACACCATATCATAATGGTGTATCTAAAAAGATGAATATTACATTACTAAATATAGTGCGATAATAATGAGCTATGCAAACCTCCCAAAATCGCTTTGGTGTCATGCACTAATTGTGGTGTGTTACACACTAAATTATGTCACATCTAAATTGGTTGACAAAACTCCATAAGAGTTATGAAAAGGCAGAAAGCCTAACTTATCACATATTAAAGTTTAGAGTTATGTCACTTATGTAAGACACGTTGAATCGGATAAATTTGAGGCTAAATTTGATAAATGCATATTTGTGGGATGTCCAGAAGAGATAATTGGATTCCAATTCTATAATCTCATCAGAAGAAAGTATTCATCTCAGGATATACTATCTTATTAGAGAAATAGGTCATTCTAGGAGAAGACAATGGGAGCAAAATAGAACTTGAATAAATTCAAGAATCCATAGATATAGTTGACCAAATAGATAAATCTAAGTCTGATCCCACACTCACTGATGGACATGCTCTTGACTAGAAGTAGAGATTCCTGAGAACATATCAGCTCCGTATAAATCTTGTAGGATCACTCGACCTCCAAGAAGGTGAAATCCATGATTACTAATAAGGCATTACTAATCGAGGATGATGAACCTACTAGTTACGCAAAAACAAAGTCAAGTGTTGACTCAAAAAAATGACAAAAGGTCATGAAATTCAAAATGAACTCGATGTATGTAAACAAGGTTTAGATCTTGATCGACCAGCCTGATGGGATAGAACCCATAGGTTGTAAATGGACTTACACAAAAAGGTTAAAATTGATGACAACATCCATAAATTCAAAGTAATGCATTTAGCAAAAGGTTATAAATAAAAAACAGGGAGTTAACTTTGATTAAACCTTTTAGCCTACAGCCATGCTAAAGTTTAGTCGAATTTTCCTTAAAATAATTACACACTAGACTATGAGTTATGGCAAATTTAAGTGGAAATTGCAATCCTTAACAGGAACTTGCAATAGGAAGTGTAGTAACATAAGTTGAAAGTTTTGAAATATGCTTACAAGGTGTACAATTTTGATTAATTCATATATAGATCGAAGCAAGCCTTTTGGAGTTAAAATTTTTAATTTGATTAGAATGTCAAAAGGTTTATCAAAAGTTGTGTGTTTACAAGAAGATAGTTGGAACGTTGTCGTATTCCTAATATTATATGTATAAAGCATATTATTAATAGGAAATGACGTCCCTATATTTCAAACGTTAAAATTATGGTTGTTAAATAATTTCTTCATAAAATATATTGGAAGAGAAACTTGATCTATAGAGATAGATTCAGAAGATTGTTCGACGCATTCCGATTCACATAGATAAAATCATGAGATTATTTTATATATATAAAAAATGAACTGAAAGTTCATGGATACACTGATACTAACTTCTAGCCAAACTAAAATGATAGTAAATCTCAGAGCGATGTGTTCGAAAGGTTTTAAATAGGAAACAATCTTGATTCAATAACAATACATCACTACTTTAGAAGCAACAAAAGTTGTGGTCTAGATCTGGAAGTTTATCAATGAATTTGAAGTAGTTCCTAACATTGTTAATCATATACTTTTGTATTATGATAACAATGGAGTAATCATGCAAGCAAATGAACTAATGTATCATCAATGGTCCAAACATGTATTAAGGCGGCATCATTTTATCAGAGAGATAATATAAAGAAATGAAGTAAAAAAAATCCCGCAATTGAAAGTATTGCAGATTCATTGACAAAGAGTTGCCACAGTATAAACATGATTAGTCATATAAACTCTTATGATATTAAATACATAGGTGATTAGATCTAGTGCAAGTGGAAGTTTTTAAGTGGTATGCCTTGGGTCTATTCAATTTTGGGCATAAATACTTTTAATATATAATTGATACAATTTTATAGCAAATCTGTTATTTGATTAACATTCAATTAAATTAAATAATAAAGTCCATAGATTCAAATAGTAATAATTTGTTAGTTACACGGAGTTATGATTATAAGATACAAATTACATATGACTGAATCTTAAGTCAACCATGATTGTAAGTAATAACAAGATACAGTATTGTTAATACAGATAGATTATCACTTGTGGCATTTCTTGTTTATGAAGTAAATTGTTGATCTCACAAGCTAAAGTATGGTAATACTTAAATGAACACGTGGATGTTTCTTTATAGAACAAAATATTGGAAACCCACTGGGAGATTCTACATGAATAACTATTTTTGAATATCGGTGGTTAATCTTTAACGTTCGATAATGGAATTGGTCCTTCAACCTAAAGTCATCATAGTACCTTATATGAAAACAATCATACTTTGGTGATGTTGGATGTTGCTCTGCCAAGACCCACTAATATGACATCGTTCGACTATGTCAACAATCATATGGTTGTGAATGATCTATAAATGATTCGTCACTTTTAGATAGTAAGAGATTATTATCAACATTTTATTCAATTAAGTTTGTAACGAAATCCTTGATCAATGTGTACTCATAAGATAAAAAAGAGTTTTTGACTTATAATAACTTAATAGTGAAATGAAAGATATGATCGACAATTGAGATTGACACATATCCGCATCTCATAATTAATTGAATCATATTAACAAAATGATTATAATTTCACGGTAAACGAATAAATTTAATTTTGTTATACCACGTGACATTTCATGTCCATATATTGCCCTGCTCATTGTTAGATGCCAATCTGTGAAAATGGATGTGAATTAATGATAAATTAAGATTTTGATTGGATTAAAATAAAAATTTATGTCGTTAGGTATCGTGATTGAGAACCTAATGGGTCACATACAAAAGGAGAACCAAAAAAGTGAGAATTAACAATTAATTAATTAACAAGTGTCGGATAATTAATTAATTTGGTCACTTGTTAATAGATTCGAATTAATTAATTGGACAATTGTGGACTATAGATCAAAACTATTCCTCATAAAATTCATGAAAAGTATAATTCTTTATCACAGTTTCTCTCTAAACACAAAAATGATCTTGATGGGAATTGAAAATTTCGTTTAAATTTTATTGTGCATATTAAGTAAATTCCCAACACAAACACCCACCTCACCTGATCTCCGTCGATCAGCACCACCTACTGATCGACTACTAGTATTCCTGTAAATCTCGAAAACCAAGCTACTATCTCAGCGCCAGCAACCCACAATGCATCATTCATCACGAGAACACCCTATAAATCACGGCTTCACTCTCCAAACCCTAATCCATCGCTGGTTGCACCTCAACGATTCTTCCAATTGGTCAGCTTTCAATTCTTACTGTCATTGTTGTCGACTGGAAGTGTAAAATGAATTATCACCACGTGAATGAGGGAAAATATGGAGAGTTGAGAATAGAAGAGTGGTGAAAATGAATGGAAGCTGGTTGCACCTCGACGATTCTTCCAATTGGTCAGCTTTCAATTCTTACTGTCGTTATTGTTGACTGGAAGTGTAAAATGAATTATTACCACATGAATGAGAGAAAATATGGAGAGTTGAGAATAGAAGAGTGGCGAAAATGAATGGAAGAGTAGATGGATAGAATAATACCTCATGTACATTAAATATACCATTCGTATTCGGAAAGCTTACACCAATATCCAAATTTCAAAGTGACAGAGGAGAGGTATAGTAATAGTAAGAAATTGATTAAGGTTTTGTTTGTGCTCTTTTTCCAAAACTCGTTTTCAATGACATTTTTTCATAAAATAATTTTATTCATAAATCCAAAAAATATATATATATCTTTATTTTTTAACTACAAATTCTTCGAAAAATTATTATTCCAAAATATCTTTTCCTCCCAAAAATGAGGGTCAAACATCACTAAAGAGTGCTTCCCAACAGCTTGAAATAAAACGAAAATGGAAAAATAGTAGTGCAGCTCCTAAACCTTTTGTACATTTTGCACTTTGCTCCCTAACTTTTACAAATGACCATTTACACCCATTATCCATAACGTTCATTTTGGCAGCTATTAAACACAACATATGAATTTACCTTCATCGTTAGTTTACAAGTTAAAACCCAGCTATTAAACACAACATATGAATTTACCTTCATCGTTAGTTTAAAAGTTAAACCACCTCTAAAGCTTTATCCCTAAAACAAGTTGTCTCTCCAATAAAACCCAATTTTTGAAATACCACTCTGAAAATGTTAACCAATGTGTGGATATCATTCACGTGTGATATTGCTAAAATTTTCGAAGTCAACTATAAACTAGTAAAATGATGTTAGGAAGTTTGAGTTCCTTTATTGAAACAAAAATAGAGTTTATTGACTCAATTAAAATTTACTAGCTACAAATTCAGAAAACAACCAATATTTTTAACTTGTAATTTTATTAAAATTTATAGCTTTATCTACAACATGAATCATGTTACTTAAACATCAAGGCTGACCTAAAGTTTGACATAACATCACTTGATATTCTATCATTGAACAGTTTAAAATATAATCAACTTTTCTATTCAATCATTGCCACATACAGTTATGTCAAACTTTCTATCAAATCATTCTAGCAAAGCAGCTTTATCCCTCCAAAATAATCATATTTCAAAATCCGTGTATATCTATGAAACCCAATATGAATATGTAATTTTTTTTTACATTAAAATAAAAACTTTAAAAATAATGATATCGTTTGTTGCAATGTAACATTTCGTTAAGTACTCGTTTTATGCAAAACAACTTCATAAAAAAAATAGAGAAACTATGAGATAGTTGAATTAGAAAAGAAATAATAAAAGGACCAAATTGATCAATCCTGAATTCTCATTTTAATTTTATATATTTTTGAATTGTGTATTCTGAAGCAAGCATCTCATTTATTTTAAGAGATTTATTTCAACTTTCTTTGGGCACTTTTCTTATAAATATTACGTTCTCATCTCATTTTGTTATCATTATGAACTTCAAGTTTCTATGATCTTAATTTCTAGTTGACTTCAAGCAATACATCTCATAAAAGGAAAAAGGAAAATAAAATTTCTATATTTAACGAACTTTTACAATTCAAAAATTGTGCATCTCTATTTCAAAATAGTTCCTACTACGAAAACCTATAAAAGTAGATTTGAGAACGTGAATATATCTCATAATATTCACCTGATATAACCCCAAATTATATAAAAAGTAAAAATTGTATAATAATAATAATAATAATAATAATAATAATAATAATAATAATAATAATATCGTATGATGTTCTCTTTCTCCCAAAAAGAAATATTGTTATTTTCAATTAGGGTTAAATTGCATTTGCGGTCACCAAACTTACAATAAAATCTCAATTGATTAATTAAATTTTGATAGTCTCAATTGGATAACTAAACTTCAATTTAAGTTTCAAATTTCAAGACTTTACCACACTTCATCATGTATCATATGCCAAATTAATGTATACTGCGTAGTTAGTAGCTATACTATAATTGATATTTCATATAATCGCTATGTGGAGCCCTAGAAACAAACATGATATAATGAATAATGTTCATGACAATTTTATCGCATTATAATATTAAAAAAAGATGTGATTTTTAACTTCTTTTTCTTTTATTATCTTTACAGTCTTCTAATGTGACAGAGTGAAGCAATTTAGGAAACATTAGGTGACAAAATGCTGAAATTATAAATAAAATTGAAGCTCAGTGACTTGATTGAAATTATATTGAAAATTGTTACCTAATTGAAGTCATAACGCAATGAATCTTCCACGTAATGACTGCTTTACAAACCAATTTGTAACTACATCACATCATGAAATCGATAAATAAAAAAGAAACCGTGTTTTTAACCATTTAATCGACATACATTGCCATAATCCTCATTTTATCAATTTTCATTTCTAAGATGTTAATATCAACCATGTGGGAGATTAATTATGATACAACTTATAACTGAAATTTGAGATTAAACTAATGATCAACACCCCAATAGAAAAATCAATTAAAAAAAAAAGTCCAACTTCCTTATGACAAAATTTATAAATAGTCGAACATTATTCTTAATTACACATTTCAATAAATTCACAAGTACTAACCACTTATATAGCATTCAATTTTATCTATTTATGAATTAAATAATTTACAAATGAAAGCCCAAGAATAATTAACCAAGAAGGGATGAATTGATTTTTAAAATTTTTTCAAGAAATTTAAATAAGTTATGAATGATTAAGTCAATTAAGTATTATGCACAGTACTGAAGGCTATAAATCAAAGGGAAGAGATTGTGCAAATGATGTAATTGTGGAGGTTTGATCCAAAGCAATTATCTACATCCTCATTTACTAAACTCTTTGTCACAAGCAAGGTATTTCCCCTAAATTTGATTGACTTATGGTGCAATTCAAACCCTTCCAACAATTCTAATAAGTTACATGCAAGGAGTAACGATCCTTATATAATATTTAGCTTTTCAGGACCTCAAAATGACCCAAACTATTGAGCTTTTCTAGGTACCCGAATATGATCCACAAATTTGAAGAAAAATGATTTTACAATTTGAAATTTCTTTCTTAATAAATGATGTAAACAAATTAAGTACTAGGAAAAAGGGAGGCTGACATTTCAATGAATAGTAATAAATGAAGTTCTTGTGTTAGATGTGAAAATCCTTTGATGACAAAGATGATTTTCAAAAGTTGATCCCATCAATCAAAAGTTTTTCAAAACAAAATGTTTTGATGAAATAAATAAGATGTGAGCTTTTAAGAATTTTGTTAAAAAAATGTCTCACTTTAATGCTCTTGAAAAGATTTGCAATGATTGCAAAAAGTGAGTGTATTTATAGAGTTCAATGACTAAAAAATTGTGTGGAACTGGACAAGCAACCAGACTTCTGCTTTCCTATCTAAACGTGGGAAACTAAACGTTGTATACCAGGCGTCACAACGGTCAAATAAGTCGTTTTCCACTTCATCCAAAATTCTAAATTTCATAAGTTTAGTCCATTTTAACTTTGCTTGGTCTGATGTGCATGTTTTTCAACAATGTAAGCTGTTTGAATGGTGTTTTTCAAGATGTGATCTAAGTTTGAATATCAATTTGAAATATTTACATTTTGAGGAATAATCTTTATGCAAGTGTTTTATGAAAAATAATTCTCATGCATAAGAATTTGTTTGTTGAGCTTTTAATAATTCATTGCTAAATATTAAAGCTTTACACCTTTACACATGAATATAAACATTTAGTTTAAAATCTTTCTTCAATGTTTGACTGTTCACTACACCAAAAATGGTCATTTGCAATACATAAAAGGGAACATTCATTAGTTAAGTGTTCCTAAAGGGGTCTATTGCAACATTTTAATAAGTCAATGTTGCCATTTGTTAACATAATTGAGTTTTGACAACATTTTTAAATGAATATTGCTAATATTGTCTTTCGCAACGTTTATTTAACGTTGCGAAAAGTTTTATTTTTTGCAACGTTTATTAAATGTTGCTAAAAGTTAAGTTTATAACAACGTCTAGTGAATGTTGCGAAAACTCATAATGTATAGTCTTTTGCAACGTTTACCGGCTGAATGTTGAGAAAAAGTTTTATTTTCGCAACATTCAATAAACGTTGCAAAAACATTCAAAAGATTTTACGTTTTGCAACGTTCATTGAATGTTGCGAAAATTATCCTTTTGCAACGTTTAGAAAACGTTGTGAAGAACATTCAAATACTTAAGTCTTGTGAAAAGTTAAATTCTTTCCCACATAAAATTAGGAAAAAGCTATTTGTACTCTTTCATTTACCTGTTTCTTGACACGCTGACGTGGACGTTGGATTATAAAAAAAGAATAAATGGTTTAATTGTCTTGGTCTTGGGTTTGGGGGGACCCATTTCAAAAGACTTTTGCTGAAATTTAACTTTCCCATTCAAATCTTGCGTGAATTCCTTTTCTTCATCTTTGCCAACGAAAGTGCTACTCTTCTCTTTCCCACGATTTACGGCATGCCATATTTTGTTGATAAAGGGAAAATTATCCAACGTCGGGTTCATTCCTCTTGGCCAAAGGCAATGGGCATTTGAAATATGGGTCAATTTCTTCACTGATTTCTCTCGGCCGTGAGTTCTCTTCGTCACAATTGGCATTGCTTGAACTATCCAACGGTGGGTTCATTTTGGAAGCAAACAAGAAGTCAAAAATCTAGTTTGATTCAATGAGATGACGGACAAAGGTATTCCCCTTCCTCATTTTAGTTTGATACTGGTTTAGGGTTTAGGGACAAAGGTATACTCTGTGAGATGAAAGAATAATCATAAAAACCTCTTTTTTGTTTTGTTTGGAGTAAATCCTTATTAAATTGAGTCTCAAAATAGAAATAGGCACACATGGGGAGGCTCCAAGAACCACGTGTTTTCTTTGGTACCAACAAATAATTCAATCATTGATTTTTGGTACCCATACTACTTTGGGTCCTAGATAGTTAGTTGTAGTGGACTTTTGAAACCACTTATTTTTGCTTTCAAAGTGTAACCTCTTTTTTATTAAACAATTAAATGCAATATATCTACTTTTATTGCAAAAGCTACATGTTAGGTTTGAAATAGCAGAATTTGAAGCTTTAACAAATAAATTTTTGAGAGATTTTTGTTTCAAAAAAGGTTTATATCAAATTCCTTCTTTGTTAAAAACATATTTTTGTTCATCAAGTATTAAATCAAAATTTTTCTTACCTTGAGTAAACTTGTAAACAATTTAAGTTAAATCTACAACTTTCTTTTTCAAAGAGGAATTTTCTTTAATTAAAGAGTTGTAATTGTTGACCTCGTTTTCTATTAGGATGACATGGACAATAGATATCGGGTCCACTCATGTACATGTAAGCAAATTTCAACATGTATGGACATATTGCTAGTTGACAATACTCTGACTTTGGACGTGGGAGAATCTCTATAACACGAGACGAAATGTTCGAACTTCGGCAATGTATATTGGGAATGATTGTGTAATAATTATCAATCGCAAACAACTCAAAGATAGCAAAGTAATCTAAACTTCAACAAACAAGAGTGTAGAACAATCAAGAGAAAAGATAAAGAATAGCTTTTTAGTGTTTAAAGTTGCATTATTCTTGAAATGATACATGAAGGAGGTATTTATAGTATTACAAATGAAGTGGTGTCCATTGGATAAAAATACATTTAGCCTCGTCTCCTTTGTCGAAGCATAAAATCCTAAGCTTCAATTTGAACTTCCTAACCTGTGGTGCATTTAATGTTCTTACAAAAAAAAAAAAAAAAAAAAAAACCACCGTATTGCCTAAAATGACAGACAAGACATTTTACTCGTTACAAAGGTCCATCAATCACTCCAAAAAGATTTTATACATAAATTTAAGATCTTCACATGTGGGTTGTTACTTGCTATGGTTTGGCTTCGGTTTTGACTTTGTCGACCTTCACCTCAGTATCTTTACTTCGACAAAGGAAATATGAATGGGCCTCAGACTTAGCTTTGGGGCTTTGTCATTCATGCAGACAGCTTTGGTGGAGGTAGTTCTCCGATTTGAATGGGTTAACTAGTCCAATAATCAACCAATGGTCAAGATTTGTTTGATCTGAGACGTCCAATTTTCAACCAAATCTAAGGCATTGAAGTCAAAGGGCTTTTTTCTTAGACACCTCAAATTAATGCGTGTCTTCCACACACGAGCCTCAGTACATCGTGTTTCAAATGCAACACCATGGTCATCATTGCTCATTTAATGCAACAATCGTACATTTATTGGAAGTCATATCGCTTCAGCTAACTTTTCTTGGTAATATGCAATAATATCAAATCATTGGCGCCACTATCGAGCTCAATATCTTCAAAATGAATAAGCCTCAACAGTTCAGCATCATCCTATCTCGATCCAAAATAAATTTCAACCATCTTTAAAACAAATGAGTCTCAACAGTTCAACATCATCTTGCCTTGGCCCAAAATAAATTTCAACCATCTTCAAAACAAATGAGTCTCAACAATTCAGCATCATCCTGCCTTGGCCCAAAATAAATTTCAACTATCTTCAAAACAAAGGAGCCTCGACAGTTCAGTATCAACCTACCTCAGCCCAAAATAAATTTCACGTCCAATATCCATACATGGACTTTGGGAACATTATTATTTTTTTCGACTAAATAATGAAGTCCACACACGATATGAATAATTATACATGGACTTGGAGAACTATTATTACGTCTTGCCACACGTGGCTCTACGTGGCCGGCACATCGAAGCCCATTGGTCGATTATTGGACTAGTTAACCTACTCAAATTGGAGAACCACCTCCACCAAGGTCCATTGGTCGATTATTGGACTAGCTAACCCACTCGAATCGAAATACCACATCTATCAAAGCCTTTTGCATGAATAACGTAGCCTTGAAGCTATGTCCAAGGCCCATTCATATTTTCTTTGTCGAAGTAAAGATACTAAGGTGAAAAAGGTCAATAAAGTAAAAATCGAAGGCCAACCACAGCAAGTAACGACCCACACGTGAAGATCCTAAATTTATGTATGAAATCCTTTTGAAATAATTGATGGGATATTTGTAATGAGTAAAATGTCTTGTCTTGTCAGTTTATGCAATAGGGTGGTTGTTCTTTGTAAGAGCATTAAATGCGCTAAAGGCTACAAAGTTCAAATTGATGCTTACATTTATGTTTCGGCTGAGGAGATGAGGCCACGTGTATCTTAATCCAATAGACACCATTTCATTTGTAATACTATAAATACCCCATATCATTTGAAAAATAATGCAACTCTAAACACTAAAAGCTATTCTTTATCTTCTCTCTTGATTGTTCCATACTCTTATTTGATGGAGTTTAGATTACTTTGCTATCTTTGAGTTGTATGTGATTGATAATTATTACACAATCGTTCCTAGTATATATTGTCGAAATCCAAACATATTTGTCTCGTGTTATAAAGCTTTTTCCACATCCAAATTCTAAGTATTTTCGACTAGCAACATGTCTATACATGTTGGAATTTGCTTGCGTGTACACGAGTGGGCCATGTATTTATTGTCTATGTCATCCTAACAAAAAATGAGATCAACAGTTATCAATCTTTTCATTTTCAAAATCCTTTTGAGTTTCTAAAATTTTCTTTATTTCATTTTTCAATAAAGAGTGCTTCTTTTTGAGAATTGAGTAACTTAAGGCAAGTTTTTCAAATTCCTCAACAATCCCATCGTAAGAGGGAGGTAGACCAATCATCATACGATTATTTTTCGATAGAATTTGTCTCATCGTCAATTGCCATGAAACATATGTTAGTAACTTCCTCGTGACTTTCATTTTCATCACGATCTTCATCTCACTCTCATCCAATGTCGCTTGGAGTGCCTTCTTTTTGATAAATCTTTTCTTGTTTGGAACAATCATAGTAAATAATCTTTTTGCTCTTTTTCCTTTTCTTCTTTTTTTAAAATCGCCAATTTAAAAAAAAAAAAAATTTCAACTTCTTGACAAGCAGGACTAGATCCTTTAGTTTTTTATCACTCATATTTTCACTTGTCAATTGCCATTTTAAAGTAATTTGTCATTTTAGAGGCTCTTTTGTTTCTTCTTTGCTTTTCCTCGTTTTTCCCTTTGTCTCGAATTGTTGAGCTCATAAGTTATCAAGGTTTCAAAGAATATTTCCAAAGGATAAGTGTTGACATCTTTGGTATGTTCTATCAACATCCTTAGCGAGTTCCAATCTTCTGAGAAAGACATAAGCATTTTATTCACAAGTTCACCGTTAGTAAATTTTCAATCAAAGACTTTGAGATCATTGACAATATCGGTGAAACGATCAATCATACCAATAATAGGTTTATTTTGTTTCATAAAGAAATTTTCAAATTCTTTTCCCAAAATATTTACCCAATTGTGTAACTTCTAAAGCATGCCATATATCATAAATGGAATCATATGTAATAATGCAATTAAATTTATTATTATGTAAGGAGCAATAAAGTATGTTTTTAACTCTAGCAGTCAATGATAATTTTCTTTTATTCTCTTCATCATATTCCACTCAAAGTTTTGAAATTATTTGATCCAGTTTACCATCCTCTTTAATAATCCTTTTAGGCACATAGGGGCCAAGTTCAATAATTTCCCAAAAATTATATTCTATTGATTGAATATAAATCATCATCAAAGCTTTCCAATAATTATAATGTTTGCCATCAAAGAAGGAAGGACAATGTGTAGAATGTCTATCAATGTTTTGAAAATTGTGGTTACCATTACTCAAGATTGTAAAATCTTTTTTTTTTTTTTTTAAATGAGCTCCTACTTCTTAAACCATTTAAAAGCCCAAAAATAACTAACCAAGAGGGGAGTGAATTGATTTTTAAATTTTTTTGAGAAATTTAAAAAGTTATGAATGAATAAATCAATTAAGTAATATACAAAATACTAAAAGCTATAAAAAAAAAATGGAATAAATTGTGCAAATGATATAATTGTGGAGATTCGATTCAAAAAAAATTATCTATACCCTCTGTTACCAAGCTCCTTACTGTGAGCAAAACCACACCTATTCTTATAAAATATTGAGTTTTTCGGGACCTCAAAACAACCCAAACTATTTAGCTTTCTAGGGATCTCAATATGACCCATATATTTGAAGATGAATGATTTTACAATTTGAAATTTCTCTCTTAATAAATTATGTAAACAAATTAAGTACTAAGAGATAAAGATGCTAACACTTCAATGAATAGTAATAAATGAAGTTCAAGTGTTAGATAAGAAAATATTTTGATGGCAAAGTTGATTTTTAAAAGTTGATTCAATCAATCAAATACTTTTCAAAGCAAAATTTTTGATGAAATAAATAAGATGTGAGCTTTAAAGAATTTTTCTCAAGAATGTCTCACTTTAATGCTCTTGAAAAGCTTTGCAATGAAGGCAAAAAGTAAATGTTTTTATAGAGTTCAATGATAAAAAAATTCGATGGAATTGAACAAGCAATCAAACGTTCGCTTTCGTGTCCGAACTTACGAAGCTAGCTATTGTGTACTAGGCATCAGAAAGGTCAAAAAAGTGACTGTTACATTAACCAGACTTTCAGATGGATGATTCAAACATTTTCTACTTTGTCCGAATGTCCGCATTTCATAAGTTCGGTCCATTTTGACTTTGCTTGATACTATGTGAATATTTTGAACAATGTAAGTTGTTTGAATGTTGTTTTTCAAAATGTGATCTTAGTTCAAATATCAATTTAAATTTTATGCAAGTGTTTTTATGAAAAATAATTTTCATGCATAAGAATTGGTTTGTTGAGTTTTTAATAATTCATTGCTAAAGATTGAAGTGTTATACTTTTACGCATAAATACGAACATCTAGTCTAATATCTTCCTTTGATGTTTGACTACTAAAGCTTTTTGTCTCAATGATTTGTCTTGAATGCTTAAATTCCATCTCGATTTTTATAAAATTATTATGTTTGTCATGATCAAAACATTAAAGATAAAATAAACCATAGGTCCACAATAATAGACAAATGTTGAAGAAATAATATTTATTGAAATATAAATATTGCTACTACAAATTTGAGATAAAACTTTGAATTACAAGATTGAAAAAGAAAGTTCAAAAACTGTAAGATACAAGGTTTATAAACTTCTTGATGACTGTTTTCCTTCTCCAGAAAAACACTCTACTTGATCTTGAACTCTTGATCTACTTAAATACTTGAATTCTTGAGTTTCGGGTTTGAAAATTTCTTCAATTTAGAGAAGGAATCTTGAATAATTATGCATCTTTTTGCTTTATTGAAATTTGTTACTGTCCTTTGGCAACTTTTATTTATGTATTATAATAATAGAGTATATTTTGAATATTTGAAAACTTTTTCTTTATGAACAGTTTCTTCTTTTGTCGTCATCCTTCAAGCATATTATTGATATTGACAAATTCTTCATCATCAAAAAGTTAGTATGATTCGTCAAAAACTTCTTCATCTTGATTAAGTAACTCATCTATGAGATTATCATAGCAATGTTGGGACATTGGGATATTATCCTCAAAAATATCTCGTATTAATGGAACTTGAGATTTAATCCATTTTTCTTCATTAGAAAAAATGGCATAATATTCATTATTGAATGCTAGCTTTAAGCTAAAATTTTGAATATTTTCTTCAATTGTTTTCTTTGCTGCGACGATTGATTTTGATCTGCTTTTTGTAATTATTTCTCTTACCGAATTTTAAATAATGAAATTTCTTTCATCAAGAAGATAGAATGTTGATGAAATATTTGAATCAAACATTGGAAGTCCTCCAAACACAGTACTCTATATTGTAACAATTTGTTTGGCTGAATCATGTTCATCAGTAAATAAAGTTTCATTGAATTTATCCTCTTCAGATATCCATTCTAGAAGAATGGTTGAAAACTCAACTTTAAGGACTTTTGTCCCTAATTCAAAAGGATGATTAATAACTCTTTTAAGAAAGTTATTAAGAAGAGATATATCAATCTTGATATTAATTTATACTGAGGAAATAAATCCCCATTCAATCATTTTTCTAATTTCTTCATCAACGATGTTGATGATTGAAATATCTTTGAGGGTCAAATGCAATTCATGATAGCTTTTGTTAATCATAAAATTGTGAAATGAGAATCGTCAAATATTTTATAAATAATATTTTTGAATGATTGAGAATAAGTAGGATCTTTATAAATAATATTTTGATAAATATCTTCTGGTAGTTTTAAAACTTCTTTCATTAAAATTTTTCTATATCTTTTCAAAATAGAGAAACTACTTGTAGAAGATTCTTTTGAAATTTATTTTGAAATTTGTTTTTCAACAAATTTTTCTTTTTGAAGCATTTTGACAAATTTTTTACTACTATCAAAAATTTCAATAGTATTTTTAAGACATCTAATAATATCCTTATTACTTTGTCAATAATAAGTAGTAAGAATATCATCTAGATTATCTTTTTGATATTTAAAAGGTTTTTTATGAGTTCTGAACTCATAAAATTTTTGTTCAGATCTTGAAAAAGTATCTGATTGAAAATTACCCTGTTTCTTCATAAAGAGGATGAAACTTTCATCACATGATCTCTTGAAGATTTTTGTTTTTCAATATTTTTTGAAGATTATCCATAGAAGAGATTATAGCTCATGAATAGTTTTCTCTCAATTTTGAGTTCTCACCACTTTACTTATTTTGTATAAACTCTCTTGTGGGGAAGTCTACAAGATAGTTTGATTTTTCCTTGTATATATAGTATTTTGAAATCGAAACATGACAAAATAGCTTGCCATCTAGCGAAAATTTATTTTGAAACAAGATTCTTAACGTCTTTTTGCAAAATTTCTTTAGATGCTTTGCAATCAGTTTTTAAAATGAATTCTTTATTAATTAAATCATTTTGAAATACACAGTACAATAGATAAAATTTCTTTTTTGATAGTTGAACAATTCTTTTGAGGTCCAGTCTATACACCACTATGAACCTAACCAGCTGTTCTTGATCTGACTCTTTTAAAATCTGCTTTAACACTTCACCAAAGTCAAATTTAGAGGTATCAATTTCAACAATAATGGAGGCATTAGGATCAAGAATTGATAGAAATGAAATATTTTTGACAGCTTTTTTGACTTTTTGGACAGCAATAGTATGCTCGTGACTCCATGGGTCCGAATTCTTTTACAATCTTTTGAAAAAAGGGGCACAAATCAACATTATCTCTTTGATAAAGTTTTCGACATAATTGACACAACCAATGAATCTTTGAAGAGAAGATTTATCTAAGATTTTATCAGGAAAATTTTCAGTAAAATTTAGACTTCTCTAAATTGGAATAATTATGCCTAACTGAATATTGTGACCTAAACAACGGACTTTTGTTTCACATAAAACAATTTTTTTAGCAACTACTGTTAAACCATTTTTCTTGATAATATGTATGAATGTATTGATATGTTTGAAATGTTATTTTATACTTTCTGAAAATACAAGAACATCATCAATATAAACAATAATGACATTTTAAAAAGGATTAAAAATACGTTCATATTTTTTTTGGAATTCAGAAGGGACATTTTTTAGACCAAATGATATAACGTTCCATTCATATTAACCAATAGGAACTTTGAAAGCAATTTTGTAACGATCTTCTTCTTTAGTTTGAATTTGCCAAAATCCTGACTTCATATCAAATTTTGAGAAGATAATTGCTTTGAATAGTCTATTCAAAAGATATTTCTTTTGAGGAAGTGGATAACGAATCCATAGAAGAGCAGTATTAAGAGCCTTATAATTGATTACAAGACGCGGAGCACCTCGTTCAATTTCAACCAAATTATTGACATAGAAAGTTGAGCAACTCCAAGGAGTTTTTGCTTGGACGAATTAAACCTTTGTCAAGTAGGTCTTTGATTTCCTTGACACAAAAGTCTAATAATTTTTTGTTCATTTGATTAGGATGAGATTTTGTTGGAATATTTTATTCATGAAAATCAGAATTGTTGGGAAGAGAAACAACATGTTTCTTTCTATTCCAAAAAGCATTTGGAATAGTTGAACAAATTTCATTTTTAATTTGTTTTTGAAAATTTGAATTTTTTTTCAATAATTGAAGAGTTTAATAATTGTTCTTCAATTCTTTTGAATTTAATTTCTTCTTTAAGAAATTGAATATGATTTTTCTTCTAATTAATATTATTAACAATTTTTGAAATAGTTGCTTCTTTTAAAGAATCTACATCCTTATAAGAAGGAGGGTTTGTAAATTTGAAAAATATTTTTAGTTAAACCTTTTGAATCAACTTGAAAAAGATAAAATTGAACTACGAAAGGAGTACCAAGAATAACTTTTTGATCTAAATCTTTTGTAAGATAAAAAATATTTTTGAAACAAATATATGAATTACAAACATGGACTTTTGAAAGTATATAATTAATATTGAGTCTCTTGCCACTGACACCATAAAGATGTTTAGTAGTTTTTCAAAATATTTTGTATGGATAAATCCTTCCCTAATACAATTTTAATCAGCTCCTGAATCAATAATGACTCTGAAAGTAAATTTGAATTCTTTATTGACTACAATGGTCATATTACATTATCATTTTTGAAGTTGAATTTGGTTAATGACATTAATATTTTCTTCTTCAGATTGAGATTGAGAATTTTTTAATGAAAATTCAGAATAGGAAGAAGAAGATTTTGATTTAGAGAATTTAGTGGATTTTGATTTGGAATTTATTTTTGAATAATATTCATTATTCAAATCTTTTGCTTTAAGAATAATAACTTCCATTTTGATTTCTTTCATTTGATTTTCTAGATTAGAAATTTGAAATTTCATATTCTTGATTTCGAACTTTAAATCTGGAATAGAAACTTTTGAGGAGGATCCAATTTTAAATCTACTTAATGGAGGATTTGAACTTGAAGGAAGAAGAGAAATAAATTTTTTTCTTTAAATTAGGATCATCAATTTGACCACTAATCTCTTCAATAATCTCTTTTTCTTTAGATAAAACATTTATATTTTTACAACCACAAAATTCTTTATCATTATTTGAAGAAGAAGATTAAATAAAAGTTTCTATGACAGGACTAAATCCTTTTGTTCAGCATTTGGTACTTAAATTTTTTCTGCTTTAATTCTCATGGCAAGGTGCTCTTGGTAGAAAATAACTCCGTTGTTCCATTGTGCTACTAATCTGAAATCATTATTTTGAACTTCCATGATGGCTGCAGTTTCTGATATTCTTTTTTTATAATCAATCTGTCTAATTTTTATTTTAATATTCGTCCTCGAAAAGGATCTAAATCTTTTGGCTCCTTCATAAATTAAAATATGATGATAAACTAGAATTACAATGTCATTATTTACACGAGGGGGTATGAAAATGAATTAAATCATTAAGGGGTGGTCTTTTAACTGATCAAGAATCTATTTACGTATTGTTGGAAAAAATCGGAAAGATCTGTTTAATATGTATATAGTATCTGTCATACCAAACTGTAAAACTGGGTAAAAAAGGTCTTCTTCTTTAAAGATTGTATAATCAAAGGAAATTGTTGGATAATTGTGTCTAAGAAAGGCTGAATTTTGGGTTGAATCGTATTTGGGACCATGTTTAAGAAAGTATGTATTTTCATTATGATATTAATTTAAAATTTGAGCAAAATCTATAATTTCCTGTATAACGGAATTCTTTATAGAATTTCGAACAATCTGGGCAACCACCAATTTTATGTTCTAATTCGTATAAAGTCAATTCTTGTCCTACAACTGTAGAATCTATTAGTTCAATAAGTCTTTCTATTTTTTCAAAATAATTTCTACTTGCAGAGGTAATGTCTTTAGAAATGAGTTTTTCAAATTTATCTCTAGAACTAAATCTGTCTAAACTATTATGCAATCGAAGAATCTCATTTTAATATTTACTAATAGTTTGTTGGGATAAAAAAATTTGGCTCCAGTTTGAGCCTTATTATTTCTCATTACATTAAATTAAATTTTCCTCTCTCCTACTTTTAACCTCGTAATCTTCAATAAAATAATAATACACGTAAATCAAAAACTTTTTAACCACTCATTTTTAAAAAAAAAACACTTCATCTTATTATAATTTACAAATAATGGGGCTCAAACAGCCCCTTGATCTTCAAGAAGTTGTAGTATTTCTTCTAATGAATGCTTTCTAAGATTTAAATTTCTGACAACTTTGGTCATAGTTTTACAACTATCACAAAGTTATATTGATGAAGATGATGATGAAGCTTGAGAGGGGGTTTGCATGGTCTTTCTAACTCTTTTGGATATATGAAAAATTAAATCCTATCATTTCTCCAGAAAAATTTAAAACTTCTTAAAGTGTATAAAATCCTTTGAAAATAGGGTCGGGAAATCTTTCTACTTGCTGTAGTACTTCTGACCAATAATTATATATATCAAGCTTTCTACCTTTAATTGCTACAAAGAAATTAAAATTTATGATTTCTAATTGATTATGAATTTGTTTAAAATAGTTAACTAGGGCATTAATGCTATCTAATTTTTATTAGAGTCATGTGTCATCCAGAGATTGATACAGTTGATAACGTTCCCTTTTTGGTAGTCTTTTAAAATTATTTTCTCTGAATCGAAGATTAGATTCTTGAGGGGCCACTTTCAGAGTGACATTCCCAAAATTCATCATCTTTTGATACATCTACGTCATGAAGATAATGAGTTAGAAATTTAATATCATGCCTACTTAAATTATCTGCTAAAATATTATTTTTTCCGTCAATATGTTCTGTATTAATTTTATACTTGTTTAATATCTCATATAATATTAACTATCTTTTATGTCTCATCTTATCAAAATTTGTATTTTTAATAATTTTACTGTAGCTCACAATCTGTCCTAATTATAAATTCACTGTTTAAAAATAATTTAAAACTTTCTATACTATGTATGATGACAATTATTTCATAATCTAAACTAGTTAAATATTTTCTTTTTATCTTGTATTTTTCGCTAGCATATCTACACATTTCTTCTTCTTTTTTTATTACTATACTTATTTGGTTTGGAATATTAAATTTCTCCACATCCTAATTCACATCTATCTGTTTCTATTGTTTTATATTCACTATCTAATAGTAATTATAATGGTGGTAAATTTTTAACTTCTATTTTTATCTTTTTAACTAATTATATACCTGATTGATTAAAATATCTCTGTCCTTTACTGGACAATTTGCTGTACAGTGGTCTTACTTTCCTTCCTAAATCTTTAATAAAATGTCTAACAAAATTTAATATTCTTAAAAATGCTTGTAATTTCTTGGTTTCTTCAATTTTGTCTGAAAATTGTAAAATTATCAGTACTATATGTGACTGTACCTGAATCTTTCCTTCTCCTAAAATTATTCCTAAAAATTCAATTTTTTGTTCATTTATTTCCATCTTCTTTTTACTTATAATTAAACCATTTTTTATAAATTTATTCAATGTTATCTCTAGGTGTTTTATATGTTCTTAGAATATCATCTATATATGTACAAACAAATGGAATAAAATTAAATATACTATCCATATTCCTTTGAGAAATAAATGGTGTATTTTTTAATCCAAAAGGCATAACTAGCCATTCAAAGTGTCCTGATGGGGTAGTAAAAGTCGTCCATGGAATAGAATCTTTTGCCATTTTTATTTGTCAAAATTCAGATTTACAATCAAATTTAGAAAATATCTTGCTATTTTGTATTTTATTTATTAGCATATCTTTATCTGGTATCTTATATTCATCTTCTACAGTGTTATCATTTAATTTTTTATAGTTTATAACCATCCTTGCTTTTTCTCTTTTTATTTCACTATGATTTCTAACCATAAAGGCTGTTGATCTGTGTTGATTACTAGACGGTCTTATTAATTTTAAATCTAATAGTTTTTTAATCTGTATGTTAAAATCTTCTATATCTTGATTCGTATGTTTTATTTTTGTTGTTCTAGTTTTTATATTTTTATTATTATTTCTAATTTAGCTTCTATTTTATTTTTATTATTTCTAATTTAGTTTCTATTTTATTTTTGTACCAATGTTTTATAGGGTCTTCTTCTATTATTTGAATTCTTTCAACTAATTCTAAAATTCGATAAAGGATCCACTAAGGGTAATTCCCTTTCAATCTTATTGTACAGAACGTCCATGCATTTTATTTTTATCCCTATTTTTACTTTTCATTATGGAAAATGTCATTTTCATCTAATTTATCAATAAAAAATGTAAAACGACAAATATACTCTCATATTTAAATAAAAGAAAAGAAAAATTAAAAAACAAAATACAATTATGCTCCCCAACTTTTTAAAAACTGCAAATAAGTACAAATAAATCATTAAATGAGTAATTAGCACAAAACGTCTACATCTTTCAATATTATAGTACAAAATATCTCTCCTACCTTTCATTTTTTTCACATTTCACCCCTATTTTCACATTCTATTGTGAAATTCATCATTTCCATTCACTTTTCTAATTAAAAGTTATAAAATGTAGAATATACCCTCATATTCTTAAATAAAAAAAAATGAAGAAAAGAAAAAGAAAGAACAATTTGCGACTATATTCCCAAAATTTTTTAAAAAGTACAAATAAATTATTAAAAACGAAAAATAAAAGTATTACTTTCTTTTTTAAATTATTTGTTTGAAATTTATTTGTACTTTTTTTTTAAAAAATTTTGTGAGTATAGTTGCAAATTGTCATTTATTTTTTTATTTAAATAGGATGATATTCGTTATTTTATGGCTTTTAATTGAGAAGATGGATAAAAATGATGTTTTCGACAATTTAATGTGAAATATGGGTGAAAATATCAAAAAAATGAAAAGTTGTGACGTTTTGTGCTAATTATCATTCTAATAATTTATTTGAATTCTTTTGTAGCTTTTTAAAAGGTTTGGGAGTATAATTACAATTTGTTCTTTTCTCCTTTTTTATTTTATTTAAATAGGAGGGTGTATTTATCATTTTACATTTTTATTGAGAAATTGAATGAAGAAACCTTTCTGCAATGAAAGATGATAATAAGTGTGAAGATGCCAAAAAATAAAAACAATGACATTTTATACAATAATATTGAAAGATAGAGACATTTTGTGTTAATTATCCATTTTAAAACAACAAAAAGTGAGTATTTATCAACATGATCGATTAACATTTAAAAAAAAGTTGTATAGTCAAAAGTAAAAGTTGAATGTCAGCAATCCATCAATCAAGTCACAAATTTCGTTGACTTTGGTTTTCAAACAAAATAAGTGAAATTGAAAAGGAAGAAAATATACCATTTGAGTAATCAATTTGAGATTAATTAAAGTTTGGTAACCATTACCAAAATAATTAAACTTCCTAACGTATTAGTCAGGTCAATTTTTTTCTTTTCTTTTTCTCCTCTCATTTTTTTTTTACTTGATCTTTTTCTAATTTAGCCCCAATTTTGTGGCTTTTAAACTTAAAAAACTATGTTTTGAATAATATTTTTTTGGAGAATACGTATTTAAAATTAGGAAAATATTTGAATTTACATGTAGAATATTTTATTGTGTTAATGTATAATTGAAAATGAGTATAAAAAATAAATTAAAGTAAATTAAAGATTACCAAACTGGGCTTAAGCCCCCGTCCGTTTCCTATTTTTTATCTCATTTTAATAGCTTTTCAAACCGTTGCAAACGCAGCAGCCAATGTTTTTGACTTTCTATCTCACAATTGGACCCATGTGCTTGGAAAACAGTTCCAAAAATGCATTCTCGAATTCAGATAATGGGGAACAAACATGGTCTAAAGGTTCATACCACAATTTCCCCAAATAGTAGTATTACAATAATGAATAATTTTAACTGTACATACCATTATTTCACAAGGCCTATATAGGCCAAACACATGCCAAGGTACGTAAGTGGGGGTCGGTGATTATTTAAAAAAAAAAAAAAGATTCACCCACCCTTTCCCATGTGTGAGTGGTGGCCTGCACTAGGTTATTTATTATATTAGGGTTGATTTCACAAACGATCACTGAACTTATCTTAAAAATTACAAAACGATCACTGAAACTTAAAACTTACAGAAACGATCACTAAAGTTTAGAGCACGTTCAGAAACGATCACTAAAGTTTACAAACTTACAAGAACGGTTACCCAGATCTTTCATATTTTTGGGCGAGTTTTGCGTCAATTTTTCGACAACTTCCAACTACCAAAACCGTCGGATTTGGATATTGTTGGAAAGCCACAATGTCTTCTTCACTTATCACAAAAAACCTCCTTATAACTTCAAAGGATTTGATGAAATAAGTCCACAAAATCAGTTTTTCGAAATTTGAAAATCTGCCTAGATTTTTGGGCGAATTTTGCAGCAATTTTTCAACAATTTCTGACTACCAAGATCACCGAATTTAAGTACCGTTGGAAAGTCCACAATGTTCTTTTCAATTACCAATCAAAATCTCCCCATAACTCCAAAAGATTCGACCGGAGTAAATCCACAAAATCAACTTCCCGAAATCTGAAAAGCTGCTAAGATTTTTCAAATTTTTGGACGAGTTTTGCGCAATTTTTCGGCAACTTCCAAAAATTTGAAAATTTTGGTTGACAATTTCTGCAAGTTTGTAAATTGCAGTGACCATGTCTGAAAGCTTTCTAAACTCATTGACCGTTTTTACAATTTTTTAACTTCAGTGACCGTTTTATAATTTTCAGGTGAGTTCATTAACCGTTTGTGAAATTAATCCTATAATAATAATATACCCTGAGGGTTCCTTGTCAATTTTTCCCCAATTCCTGTAATTTCCCCCACGAAGGAAGCTCCTTTCGTTATCATCCATGGCAGATCGGACCAGCAACAGCAATAACAGTAACACGACGGCTGCCGTAGTCAAACCGATATGGATGAAACAAGCCGAAGAAGCCAAGCTGAAGAATGAAGCCGAGAAAGCAGCAGCCGCTAAAGCCGCCTTCGAAGCCACCTTCAACAAAAATTCCCAACCAACGGAGCATCCACAATCGCCTTTCGCCGTGTCGTTGTCTGATTCGGATTCTGAGGAAATATCTCAGGATAATAACCGGCCGGCGGGGCCGGTGGACCCTGCGAAGTGCACGGCGCAAGGTGCGGGTATTGCTGGCGGGTCGGCTTGTGTGGGAGCCACTTTTATTGTGGTAACGAAGGATGCGGAGGGAAGGAAGGTAACGAGGGGCGGGGCAGAGGTGAAGGTGCGGGTGGTGCCCGGGGTTGGAGTTGGGGGTTCGGAGCAGGACGGGATTGTGAAAGATATGGGAGATGGGACTTACACTGCCACTTATGTGGTGTCGAAGAGAGGGAATTACATGGTGAATGTGGAGTGCAACGGGAAGGCTATCATGGGCAGCCCCTTTCCTGTCTTCTTCAGCTCAGGTTCCCCCCTCACTTATTATATACAATGTAATATGGGCTAATGTTCATATTAATTTGTGTTTCTAGTCTGTTATTATTCTTTGATGGATTGATTATTGGATGCCGATCTCTAGTATAACTAAGTGCGTACGAGAGTAAGCACATGCATAAATTTTATTAGGGTAAATTCCTCCAGGTCTCCAACCTTATCGTGTGCATATTGCTTGGCCATTTAACGTCAATTAAACATTTTCATGAAGCGGGGATACCGCGTACTTGTTAAAAGGCCGGGGACTTATGGAGGAATTTACCCATTTAGCTACATTATTAGGTTATATTGTTTGTCTAGTTGATCGTTGGTGATACTTTTTTTTAAGTTTTAAATCTCCGGTACTCTTAAGTAGGTTCAGTTCAGAAAATTTTAAGGTCTGAAATTTGCTACTTTAAGAGTGTACATGTAGATGCATTTATATGTTTATCTTGTGTGTTTATGTACATGAATATATTCATATGCATACATGATTCATGCGTGTGTGCATGCATATCTCATCCCAGTTAGTATACAGGAGATTTTTAATTAAGTGTATTGTTACATTGGTTATGTTATGGACAAGGAAAAGAAAATGTAATGCACATATGTAAATGTAAGGGTTGTATATCGATGATCACTTGTCCAATCCTATGTGCATACATAGATGGTTTGTGAAGATTCAATAGTATTTTTCCAATTAATCGGATATCTTGTCTAGAGAATCTATTATTTTTGTGGTTTGCTAGAAATAGTTTTTCAATTACTGGTCTCGCGTAATGGCCTACTGGATGAAAAACATTTTTTGTGGAAACATTTGTAACTGTATGCATATTTCATGCATGTAGGAATTTCCTTGCATTGATTAATTGATTAGCGAATAGAATGAAAACTTTGGGCCATTGAAGTCCTCCACATTTTAAAATCTTTTATACATTGTAATGATTTGTGGTTGATCGATTAATTTTGTTTGTGTATATACATGCATGTTTATGTAGACTAATAATGTCTTCCAGCAAAGCAATTTTATTTATTTATTTTTTTGAATGTTTTGTATTTTACTGTCTATAAATTATGATGCTAGAGATTGTTAAATAATTTTTGGGAAATAATCCTACCTTTGATTTCCTGGATCTGTATTCACATGTTATACAGTATATTCACAGTCTGCTTTCTTTGGCACTATTTCAACGTACCCTCATGACTTATTAAGGGTTTGTTTGGCACAGTTGTTTTGAGTAGAGCTTTTAGCAGTAGCTGTTGCTTTTGACATTAGAGCTTTTATTAAAAAGCTTTTGACTGTTTGGTAGTGAATCAAAAAAGCTCTGTAAATCAAATTGACTGTTCGGCCGTATAACCATAAAAGTGATTTAGTATAATCTTTATATTTATTTAACTGGGTTTGAAGTTGGAAAGTTGATTTTGATATAATAATTTGTATTTGTTAATTTTAAAGTTTCATTACATATAAGTTACAGCTTCCTGTAAAAGCCAATTGGAGCTTTTTAGAAAAACTCAAAAACAACTTTTCTAAGTTGTTTTCTTTTCTTTTCAAAATGTACTTTTGACTTTAGCCAAACAACGAAGCCCTTGTTTGAGCCCCATTCTTTGGAAAAATGGATTCTTAAACATTATTTTGACATCATTTCAACCACACATTCTTCTATAAAATAATATTACAAGCAAATCTAAAACTTTTTCTTTTTTTTTTAACCACACATTTTACATCATTACACTATTCAAAAATGTATTTTTCCCCCCCAAAATGAGGCTCAAACAAGGGCTAATATTTTAAATAAAAGAACTTTTGACCTCTTGGAAGTGCTTTTAGGCTTTGGAGGGCCCTTCCAAACACACTCTAAGTGGCATATGTTGAGTTGCTGTTGCTAATATATTTATTCTCATAGTGTTGCTAGTTTGTGACTATTTGGGTTTTACAATGTTTTCAATGTATCATACTTTATATCTCATAATTATTGCAAAAGCTTTTTCTCTAGCAATTATAAAGATTGATTTGGTCTTTAGCCTGTTATACTAATTTTATTTATCTTAATAAATATCCATTATAGAGAAAATTGGTTACTCAGTTGATTGAATAGCCTGTTATTCCTTTGTAGAGCATATATATTTTTCTGGTTAGTTTGGAGAAAAATATACTTTTCTTTTTTGTCCTTGCGTACTTAACGTGAAGTTAGCATTTGTTGACTGATGATGAAATGTAATTTTATCATGTTCTTCCCTTTGATCACATTTTTTTACTGCTAAAGACCTGGATTGTTTTTTAATGAAAATAATAATAAGTCGCTGTGGAAAATTTGATGTTTTGCCTTTTTGTGATGTAGGAACTCCCACAGGAGGGCTTCTAGGCATGGCTCCAGCAGCTTCATTTCCAAATTTAGTCAATCAAACAATGCCAAACATGCCAAATTATTTGGGTTCTGTGTCTGGTGCTTTTCCTGGATTGCTTGGAATGATTCCTGGTGTTGTTACTGGAGCTTCAGGTGGTGCTGTTTTGCCTGGAATTGGGGCATCTCTGGGGGAAGTTTGTCGTGATTACCTTAATGGACAGTGTGCTAAAACTGGTTGTAAGTTCAATCACCCCCCTCACAATCTGTTGATGACTGCTTTAGCTGCGACCAGCACGATGGGAACTCTCAGCCAAGTGCCTATGGCACCTTCTGCTGCTGCAATGGCTGCTGCTCAGGCAATTGTTGCTGCTCAAGCCCTTCAAGCCCATGCAGCTCAGGCCCATGCTCAAGCTCACTCCACAAAAAGCTCTTCTGGTAGGTCAACCATCATTTTTTTTTAAAAAAAAATTTGGTACCTCTACCTTGATAATGATGGCTCAGAGTAATCATTGTTGGAAACTTGTCTTTTTTAAATGCAAATATAATTTTTGTTGCTATATATGATAATGTATGCCACTTTTTGTATAGATATAGCGATGAACAGAACCTCTCAAAAATGATTCATGTAGTTGATCCCCATTTTATTGGGAATAAGGGTTAGGTGGTGGTTGTTTTCTCAACTTAGCCTTGGTTCTTTCTTTTCATCTGGTACTGGAAATGGTTGTTGCACTCAACTATAGTACTTTGCACTCGACATTTTTGGATATTTTTATTTTCTTTTCCTGAAAGCATTTTTATATTTGGGTTTTCATTTGATGGTTAGTGCTCTTGATTCATTAGAATATTTGGTATTCTTAACTATTTTCGCCTTTCTTCTATCAGGATCAGCTGAAAAGGAGGAAAAGGCTGAATCCCTGAAAAAAACTGTGCAAGTTAGCAATCTCAGCCCACTTCTAACAGTGGATCAATTGAAACAGCTTTTTGGTTTTTCTGGCACAGTTGTTGACTGTACTATCACTGATTCAAAACATTTTGCTTACATAGAATACTCAAAACCAGAAGAAGCAACTGCTGCTTTGGCATTGAACAATATAGAAGTTGGGGGACGTCCATTGAATGTTGAAATGGCAAAATCACTTCCTCCAAAGCCTGTTATGAATTCGCAATCATCTTTGCCTATGGTGATGCAGCAAGCTGTTGCCATGCAACAGATGCAATTTCAGCAAGCACTATTAATGCAGCAGACCTTGACTGCACAGCAGGCAGCTAATCGAGCAGCAACCATGAAGTCTGCAACCGATTTAGCGGCAGCTAGGGCTGCAGAAATAAGTAAGAAGTTGCAACCTGATGGAATTGTTGCCGGGGAAAAGGAATCAGATCGAAAATCTAGGTATGTTGTTTTTACTGTCTTCAAAGATATTTATTCAAGTGGTGTGATTTAAAAGTTTTTTCCTTGACATCTTTGATGGGAATTTGATCGATGCTGCACTTAAAATTTTGAAACAAATTGTTATAATTTCAGGTTTTTGCAATATGCTTAGACCAAAATGAGGCTATCTGGTTGTTTTCCAATATAATTTTGACAAATGTTCTACCTATTAGAGCTTCTGCTTGAGTGATTACGCATACAAATAAAAATAACTGTTCACTATACCATTTTCTGGGCTTTCAAATTGAATAGTTAATGATCACGTTCAATTTCTGTTTGTTTCTATTTGACTGTATCCTCCACTAATGGCCTGAAGAAAATCCCCTTATAATACAAAATTATTAAAATTCCTAAAGTTTGTATGATTTGTTGTGTCCTGTGGATGATGATACAACTGTGCATGCTCAAGCTGTTGTCATCCGCAGATTCTCATATGTATTTTCTCTAGCGTATTTATTATATTTAAGAAGAAAAAGAACATTAATTGCTATAATGGAAAAATATAGTTGCATGGTTTGTACGTGTGAAAATTAGAAAAAGAACATTTGGTACAACTCTAATCTTTATTGAAGTAAATGCTGTATTATGGTAAGAAATTACTCATCTAAAAAGAAAATGTCCAATGAAAGTTGATCTTATGTGTACTAATGGTACTTCCATTTAAGTACGGATAAATATCTAAAACTATATCTCATTGCACTTATGCTATTTTGTGGGAGGCTTCTCAAATTTGAGTTTTTTTAGCATCTTCTATTTTTCTCATAGTCATTTGTATCGGTCGTCATGTGTTATATAGTGCCATTCAAGGCTTATTTTCAAGCATTTTTTTTCTCTGCTTTCTGATGCATGGACCTGTTGAAAAACAAAAAGAGCATTTGCATGGCCAATTGTTATAATGTTCTTTGCTCCAAAAACATGAATATTATTGAAAACTGAAGATTGTATTTGGTTTATTCGGTAACAAGTAACAAGTACTATAACTCTACTGCAAATATTTTCAAATGGAAAATGTGATTTCAGTTGCCAAACTGTGGACTTCAAGAATTCTTGTTTGGGCAGTTCATATCATTCATACATAGTGTTTTGATCTAAGATTTCAATTCTTCTATGTTTCAGCAGTAACATATTGTTCCATGAAGTTAGTATAAATTCACATTCCCCACTTGTTTGACTGTTGATGAGCAGTTTTTGGATATCAAATGGACCTCCTTCTCAACCTCGAACAACCCCACAGCCTCTCTCTCGTGGGCTAACCAATGCGCCCCTATCAATTCAAATGAATTAATCCAATTGAAAATTAGATTTAGATCCATGCTTTGTTAGCCCATATTGCTCCAGAAGGTATCCTTATGGTTAAAAAGATAAATCCTAGACTAATAACCCGATAACTTCAAAAATCAATTGTTGAATAAATTGCGACCTGTAATAATTCTTCGGAGAAAAAAAAGAAGGTAAGTTTTCTTCTTCCTTATGTAAAAAGGGGATAAATTAATCAATCAAATTTCAGCAGGCTTCATGAAGTGCTTCTTTGTTGAATAAATTGCGACCTGTAATAATTCTTCAGAGGAAACACTTATGGTACTAGAACTCATGCCCTATGGATCATGTTATCCCATTTTTAAATTGGTTTTTTGAAAAAAAAAAAAAAAAAAGGAACTTTTTCTATTATTCATTTTTAATAAACAAGAATTTTTGTTATTTCTTTTGCCAAATGAATCCATAAAAAATCTATATGTTGCCTATATTTAAATGTTTGGTACATGAAGCCACGCGTTATAAGAATATGACATTATTTTTCAGACTTTTTGTAAACCGCTTTATGTTCTAATGTCCTGAAATACTCCCAGGTGTGTCCTAGATTATTTCCCCTATGTTTAGACTAGTTCCAGGAGCACTCATTTGCTTACAACACTTTCCCTTTTGGAATAAAAATCAGATGTTTCACGATTTTGTTGTTTGAGTTGTCAACTTATTTCAGTTTCCAACTTATGGAATGCGGGACAGTTCTGGAGTTACCAAATTTGTTAATAGTTATTTGAACCTTGAATCTGTGGATTTTCTTTATAATTCCATAAAGTATGGTTAGACAGAGCTGAACAATAACCATCTCCTTTATCCCTGCCTCTGCTCCTCCTGTTTTGGAAATTGTGATAAGGTATGAGCTAAGAATGTTTCTTTAAGGAACCATTAAAATTTTTTTACAAGCCCATCACTTAGGGGACCATTAATTTTGTTTCTGTCTAGAGCTGTTTTAAAGTAGTTTATTTGGCATTATTACTCTGACCTGAAGAGGTATTATAATAAAATTCTTTTGGTTGTTGTCTTTGTTAATTTTGAAAGGTCCACATAAGATTTTGGAGGTTCCACGTGAGATTTTAATTTAGTGAACAAACCGGATTAGCATTGCTTGTCCTATTTTCTGTTGCTATATACTGTAAATCATATGCTCAATTCATGCGATGTTGCAATTTTATTATATTCTATTGTAAACAGCGACAGCCACATTCCTCCACCCCGGCCTTTCTATAAAGAAATAGAAAACCAACTATCCTGAGACACGTCCAGAAGTAAGAAAGAAAACAAAAGACGTATACATGCTTCAATTAGACAAAAAAGAATGGAGGTTATTTCTTGTGCTTGCTGGCAGCTGCTTTTGTTTCCAAGATTTTTCCTTTATCATCTTAATGCTGCAATTTATTGGAGCTTCCTTTCTTGGCTTGAAATGTACATATATTTAAATCTGCAAACTGTCCAGAGCTCTTCACCAGTTGAGACTGGACTAGACAATGTGTTTCTTTCTTTGCATGCCCTTTTTTTTCTTAGTCTTAGATTCCCACCCCCACCCCTCCTTTCTTTTGGGTGGGTGGATTGGGGGGGGGGGCGATTGTTGCTCTCACCTGTTTTAAATCTGCTACTTCACAGTAAAGTCTGACATCTATTCAAGCAGCCATTAACTTTCCTAGATGTCTTTTTGACAACAAACAGGTTTCAGTCATTATTGTGTTTTCTTCAGCTAGTTTTACTATAAATTTACTCAAAAATTGGTTAATGACAATTTATTAGGTCACCGTCTGCTGATCATGCAAGGTCAAGATCCAAGTCAAAATCTCCTTTCGGTAATCATAGAAGACGTAGGTCACGCTCTTTCTCACCACCACCCCGCCGAGCCAGAGATTCTAGATCTAGATCACCAGTAAGATCTCACCATTACTCTAGCTATGAAAAAGATAGGAGATCCTTCAGGGATGGTAAGGATGGCAGTGATAGAAGGAAATGGCATGAATCAGGTAGACCGTACAATCGCCGCTCGCCTGTTTCCAGGAGATATAGGAGTAGGAGCGTGAGCCCTCAAACTAAGAAGGCATATCGAGACGATTCGGAGTCACCACCACGCCGTCGAGAAAGTCCAACAGAGAGGACAAGGAAATCAGCTCGTGTTGATTCAAGATCTCCTCGACATCACAAGAGAAGGTCACCATCCGCACGAGATGATGTAAACAGACCAAAACATAGAACACGCTCTAGGTCAAGGTCTGTCGAAGCTAAGCATCACTCTAGTGATAAGATAAATGATAACAGAGAAGAAAAATCCAAGCATCAGGAGAGGAGGCGCCACAGGTCAGCTTCGAAAGAGGATCAAAGTCATGGACAAGGTAAATTATCGGGAAGAGGTTCAGATGAAAGAAAATCGAAACACAGAAGACGTTCCAGATCCAGATCTGCCGAGAATAAATATCGCTCTGCTGATAAATTGGATCGGCGGAGAGAGGAGAAATTGAGACACCATGAAAGGAGGAGATCCAGGTCAAGGTCCACTGAAGGAAAGCGACATAAGGCCAGTAAGACATCTCCAAAACGGTCTGATGATCGTAAATCCAAGCACCGGAAGCGATCTAAGTCAAAATCTGCAGAAAATAATCATAATACGAATAATATTGGTCTTGGGATAAGCAAAGATGAAGATCTAAGTGAGACACCTGTCAAATCTGAAGATGTCCATGTGGAAAGTGATGACAACTTGAAGAATTCCATGACTGTGAAGGTTGATGAGGATGGAGGTGATGGAGGTCTTCAGAAGAATTCCAAAGAAATTGACAGCGACTTCAAGAGAACTGAGGTCCCCTGTGATGGAATGAAGTTGCACTGAAGAAATATATGCATCTGTGCTTTTAGAGGTCTATGGTTTGGGATGGTCAATTTGTGATCCCAGTTTCTGGAAGAAAACCGTTTCTTAAGAATTACGCGTTCTCTTTTGGCAATCAAGATGATTAATTGGTTTGTCGCTGATCAAATGATGAAAGCATTCTTGTATTTGTTTCTTTTGCAGGTCCTATGGATGGCAAAGTTTGAAGCTGAACTTGATATGGTTAAAACATTCAACCTCAGATCCAACTGTGCACTGTTTTTTGCAAACTTCTTAATGAGCTTGATGTATGCTGGATTATAACCTCTCTATCAGTAGGTAGATGTTTTCTTATTTGTCAGTCTAGTTAAGAACTTTTATGACTGCATGTTCTGTTATTATGTGATTTTTAATTCTACTTGGAATTCCACCTTCTCCCTTAAGCTGGACGTTGTTGATGTGATATAATGATTTGTCTCCTTAACATTCTCAATACCATTCTTTCCTTCTTTCTCTTTTTACACTATTCTTGAATAACCTAAACTTTGAAGGAAGAGGATTATGCGAGCATAATTAATGCTAAACTGAAATTTATCTGGATGAATTTATTCCCTTGTGTAATATAGGTCCTTCAATGGTTCTTACCGCTCAATTATGACCTAGTGGATGATTACTTCTGGATTAGTGGTGTGGTTAACATAGGTTCCACTTCCAATTTGCATTTAATGGTTTTGGTATGCCTGTGACATTCCATGAAGATGCAGGTGTTTAGGCTGGTGTCTTAATCAGATGAATTGGCTGGGTCAAATTTTAACTGATAGTTCATAAAAGGTATGCAGCAGTAGATTTTAGAAGTTAATCAACAGGATCTTTTTTTATGCTTTTTAATTTAGGAGTGTGAGGTAAAAATGTTGGATTAAAAGAAATTATTTGAGAGAGTTTAAGCTTTTTAATATTTGTCAATATTTTCCTTGCTATCTTCCTCATCTCCTATGTTTCGTTTCTTTCTCTCTTTTTATTTTTCTTTCTTTCTTTCTTTTTCTTTTTTTTCCCTTTTCCCTACCTCCATTCTCTGTTCTTTTTTTTTTTTCTTTTTTTTTCTTGGAAGTTGTTTGGTTTAGGCAAGCTTCCCGTAAAGCTGACTGCAGCCAGATGTTCCTGAGACGGTTTAGCATCATTTTTTCTCCTTGTTGAGTGTGAGCAGAATGGCTAACTTACTGTGTCTAATTTTTTGGTCAAAGTAATTTGTTGTTCATACACAGGTAATTTTTTGTTTAAGCATTGGTTTTTGGGCTTTTTCTTCAAAACAGTTTTACAAAAACAAGGGAGCTTCTTCATTATGTCGTTCATAAAAATAGCTATTATTTTCAGTACTAGTGAATGCTAGTTTATCTACGTGATTTCTCAGTTTCATCATTCGCTGTGATCCTGCCTATGTAAAATGGTTGGTTTGTTTGCATCAAGAATGTACGGTTGAACTTCCAGCCTCAGTAATCAGCTACTTGTAGTTGAAACTATGCTTGTTGTTCCCTTTTGACTGGATAGCATGTGAGAGCTTTTATGTTATAAGAATTATGGAAGATTAGCCTAAACAAAGATGGTGATCCCCACTGTTATGATTTTTGAAGATTGTTATTTCACTTTTGACATAACCTATTTCCCATTAAAGGTGGATGCGCCGAAAATATTGAATACATGAGCAATAAGCTAAGCTTCTCTGCTAAATAATAAGTTCTCAGAATCGACTATGTTCTGTATTAAATAAGTAAAGGGTAAAAAACAATGGTAATTAATCAACTTATGGCGAAATTTCATGTTAGTCACCTAACTTAAATTTTGTACTGAAGTTTGCTTTTTGTTTGAGTTCATTCACTCGGTTAAACTCCGTAGTTTTTCCAAGGGTATGTCCTATGTGGAAGACTTGTTTATGCCACACTAGATTGCTGTCTTCCACATTGAACATTCTGTTATTAAACTACTGGGCTTTAATTGACTGACTAGACTAAAAAAGGCAAACATTAATGTCAACTGTGGAACAAAATTCAGTTTTGTGAGAAACATGAAACTTGAAAATAAATAGTTGCTAATGCTCAGTAAATTTACTTGAAAATTTTCGATGCTCAGTATGTGTACTTGAAAATTTTGCTAATGCTCAGTGTTCAAAATTTAATAAATAGTTTCTAATCTGGAATATAGGCAGATCTAATATTGAAATTAAGCTGAATCTGTCAATCTGGTTCTTCTTCGTTTGCATTGTTCCAACTTTTGTGAAAGTCTAACGCACTGTTTTGTTTGAGGAAATGCATATTTAGCCTTCAATTATGCTGTGTGAAGCAATGACATTTATGCATTTGGATCATTTAGTACTTTTCTATTAATTTCGGAATTATTATGTTGGTGTTTCCCTAATAGTCCCTCCTGTTTTGAGTATGTAACATATCTCCCCTCCCGGAATCATTTCTACGCTGTTCTCTTTACAAACTGTCTCCTCCCATCCTATCCTGAGTATCTAAATATGGACTAAAGAGAGCAGAGCTGAATCTTGTTCCCAACCTGGATATGGTGGATTTTGACCCCTTTACTATCTCTTTATTCTTTAATTGTGTTTCACTTCATTTGTTTTCTTCTTCTTCTCTCCCTCCCTCCCTCCCTCCCTCTCTTAATTTTTTTTTAAAGGAGAATTGGTCAAGAGGATGTGCTGAGCAGTTGTGGGGATTCTTGCCCTGTTTGTGGCCAAAAGTCACAACTTGGAACAAAGTACTGTTAGATGCTCAAATACTCGATTATGTTTTCATTTCCCCCTTTGACATCTAATTAACTCTAATTTATGTTGGAAAATTCCAACATAAATTAATTGTGGCTTTTTCCCCCAAATATTGAACTATATCTATTACTGATTTATGCTAGATTACACATTTCCCAACTTTGATCAATATAGAATGAAGGGTGAATTTGCATATTTAGTCCCCAACATTACATGAAATTTGTGATCTTGTGCCTGACTAATCATCTAAGGCATTAAATACAGTGGCTACACGTGCCTTTTAATAAAGGGCAAAATAATCCTGTCATTAAAATTCATTAAAAAATAAATAAAACGAAAACGAACAGAATAGGTTAAAAATCTAATCCGCCTGATATCTGCCATAGCTATCTTAGTACATCTCTTGAAAAATAGAAAGATATCAAGGTATTGGAAGATTGGTTGTTTTTCATTTGTCAAGATGAGATGATTTATTGAGGTTTAAAAATTTATTGGAAAGGACAAGTTAGGACTCCATATTTGGACTCTCACCTCTCAAAATTAGATGTGGAAGGTCTTCCTAAGAAGAGAAAACTTCAATGGGGGTGGTTGCACCATGTGGATGATGCGATCGTCCAATGTCGAGGCGTGCCCACACACCTTGGGATGTGTGGTGGGCCACCCGCCTAGGTGGCGCACGTGGCAGTGCAACCACCCTATTGAAGTTACTTTCCTTCCTAAGATTGTGTGGCATAGGTTTATCATTGATCGATTCACTTTCTATACATTTCAGGAAATTTACAAGTACTATTTATTCATAGCACATTATTTATTTATTTATTATGATTTTAAATAATTGCAAAAACTTCTGAACATGCTTTAAATATCAAGGGTTGGGCCCTTAGATTTTGAAGTTACTTTTTTTTTATTTTTTTTTATTTTTAACATTCTGGATTTTCAAATCACCTTAATCCGATTCTTTTTAGGGGTCTTTAGACATATTTTAAAAATTAGGGTATTTAGAAAAATAAGCTGAAAGGTAGATTGAAATAAAATATTAGGTACAAAGGTTACATACACCAACACACGGGCACATACTCACAAATTACGCGCATGACATTCAAAAACGGAATTTCTTTTGGCCCCACTTGTTAAGACCCAACTCTTTAGTGGAGGCTAAGGAGTGGCAATTTGCTGCTTGGCTCGTGTGGATTCAACCCATGGACTCCTTGAGCTTGTTCTTAGCGTGAGTAGAGCCACACAAAAAATTTGGACCAACTCAACTCGCTGCTTGAAAAGAGCATACAAGCCACCAGCCCACAAGCTTTCGGCCCGTGTATTGTTGGGAAATTCATAAAGGAAAATTTCATATGTAAGAATTTTAAGGATTACACATTTCAAAGTTAAGAAAATAAGTTTCAAACTTCAAAAATCAGATTTTTATTAAAATTTATTTGTGATTTAATTAGTTAATTAATTATTTTATTAATTAAATATATTTAGGTCACGGATCTATACAATTTGATCACAAATTAACAATATAATTAGTTACTTATTATTTTTTTGTCACAAATGAAAAATTTTATGTTACAAATTTCTTGACGATCATAATTCAAAAATTTTGTAAGTCACAATTTGTTTATTGGTCACAAGTCAAAAAACAATTAGTCACATATTAATTTTTAGTCACGACTTATCATATTATTTATCACAACTTATTTTTCAATCACAAATTAAAAATTTTATAGGTCACATATTATTTTTTTTTATCACGAATCAAAAATTTTATAGTTCACAGATTAATTTTTCGGTCACAACTCAATAAATTATAAGTCACAAACACAATTTTTAGGTCACGTATTATTTATTTATTACAAATTAGCCAATTATTAGTCACATTCAACTTATTAGTTGGTCACAACACATGTAATCACTGCCCAGCCACTTTTTGCAATAGCCTAGGGCTGGACAAATCTCTCGAGCCGACCGAACTGAACCCGACGGTTCTTGTCAAATTAAATACCCAAACGGGTATTTGAATTGAGAATCGACGAGTACGATTCGATTCTCGGTTTTAGACCAAGAACCGAAGAACCGAATAAGAACCGAATATTTCTAATTTTTTTATATTGAGTAAATCAAATTATTTTAATTTTAATTTTTTCTAAACAAATTAACAAATTAACAATTTCTAAATCCAAATTTTTGGCCCAATAATTTGTTTCATTTCTAATTTTTTAATTTTTGACCCAATTACCCATTTTATTGTTTCATTTTTTAGTCCAACAAGGTCCAATCCACTAAATAACCATAAACACCTAGACTAAAGTGCAAACGTTGTCTCGACTCTCGCAGCCTCACCAATATTCCAAAACCTATACAATCGTCGGTCGACATTGTGACCTCCGCCAACCGAAACTTTGACCGTTGCGATAATTTGAATAAGGTAGTCTACTAGTCTCTGACATTCCAAAACCATTGAATGTATCATTAGTTGTATTTATATAATATTGTTATAAATGTTAAAAAATTTAATTATAGTACAGAACCGAACCCGAAGGGTTCCATAATTATAATTGAACCCGACAGTTCCATTTACTAGATAATCGAAATTTTTGATTCAGTTCGGTTCTCTTTAGAACCGAACCGAATCGACCTGCGCCCACCCCTACAATAGCCTACATTCACCGCTATATCTAGAAATTTTATAGGTCACCGATTATTCAACAGTGACAGAATTAAAAAATTTATTGTCACTATTCATTTACTCATAGTAAATTATTGAATTAATTGATCACGATTAATTTTTCGATCACAATTTAATCAATTGGGAGTCACGGTCACATATTCAATGTCAAGTCACAATTGGGAGTCACGATCACAATCACAATTATCGGCGCAGCCAACGATGTGAAGTCACAATTGGGAGTCACGGTCACAATCACAATTATCAGCACAGCCAACATCGTTGGCTGCGGTAGCCAGCACCACTTCCTCTACCGCCACTAAAACCCACTCCGTCGACAGATATAACAAAAATAAACAAGCCGCCCAAAATCATGGCCCTACCACCACGACCACCACCAACATCATCATCAATTCTCTGAACGCCAACAGCACCTCCACCTCGCTACCGTCGCCACCACGACTTACAACCACCAACATCTCACCATCACCACTACCACTACCACTACCCCCCACCGTCAGCCACCATTCCAACACCACTGCTACTTGCGCACTCACCAGATCAACCATCACACAATACCGCACACCCAACCACCGGTCACCGCACTCAACCACAACATTGAACCAACCACTCACTGCACAAAAAATAGATCTATAGGGCCCATGGAGAAACGTCGGCATCGAACGCATCTGCTGCAGATCGCGACCAGATCTCGTCATTCACGACCAGATCGTTGCTGCTACCGATCGCCTTCGAATCATGACGCTACACAACTCGCACACCCAGCCACCGATCACCGCACACAACCACAACATCGCACCAACCACCCGCCGCACAAAAAAGATCTGTGGAGAGTGATCCGAGAGAGAGAGAGAGAGAGAGAGAGACGAGGTAGGAGAGAAAGGAGTGAGCAAATTGATTAAGGTTAGGGATGAAAATTATATATTTAATATTTATTTATTTTTAAATGTGAAATATCTGATTTGTGAAATGTGAAAGTTCCCATTTGATTTTAGAATATAGGATTTTAAAATTAGGGTTTTATGTAATTTCCACAATTCATAATTAAGGGGTTATGTATCACCCATTTCAAAAATAAGAACGAAGGTTTCAAATTTCAAGAATAAGATATTTATTAAAATTTATTTATTTATGATTTAATTAATTAATTATATATTTTATTAATTAAATATATTAAGATCACATATCTATATAATTTTGTGACAAAATAATAATTTAATTAATCACATTATGTTTCGATTACAAATCAAAATTTTTATGTCAAAAATTATTTTAAATCACAACTCAAAAATTATATAGGTTACAATTTGTTCATCAATCACAAATCAAACATTTTTTAGCCACAATTTATTTACTTGTAACAAATCACAAATATTATAAATCATAAATTATAAAATTATTGGTCACAAATTAACAAATCCCACCACTCACAATCACCATACTACCATCATGACCATCACCACCTCACTGCCAACACTGCCTTACAACAAAGTAGAAACATAAAAACAACCCAAAGAACCAGCACTACCTTACCGTCAACACAACCTCACAATCTGAAACTCACAAAAGAAACAGAAACAAAAACTAAAATCGGCACCACCATACCGCCACATCCCCACCACCACGGCACCACCTCACAATCTAAAACAAAAACATTGGTTGAGCACCCCCACAAACACCACAAAAATAAAAAAAAAAAATTAAAAAAAAAATTCTGCTGAGCACCCTCCAAAGCTTTGTTGAAGCAAATTGAAGGAATAAATCAAACTAAAATCCCAAAACCATCGCCGCTGCACCCACATCCACCAACTGCACCACCACCAATAGCATCATCACTGCACAAACCACCGCAGACAATACTGTACACGCCAATGCAAACCACCGCACCACCATAGATTCACACCCATTGTGTTAGACACAGAGATCCACGACCACCATAAAGCAGCGACGCTCGTCGCTACTTATAATGGACCTACCATCATCGTCTTCTTATGAGATCTGTGGTAGTGATGTTTGCTTCGAAGTGATGCCACTGCAGTGGTAATGTCTAGAGCGTTGCGCTGCGGTATCTCCGATGGTTTTAAAGAGATGAGAGAATGGAAGGGTATAGAGAGAGTGGAAATGGGGGAGAGAGGGAGAGAGAGAGGGAGAGAGAATGGAGGTTAGGGTTTGACCTGGGTATATAATTAATTGAATTTTATAGTATTATTATTTAATATTAAAAATTGTGTTATCATTTGATTTTTTTGTATATATAAACTTTACTTCTGATTTTTTAAATGCAATCTTTAACAACACTTCTATTTAATTTTCATTTTTAAAACGTGACCATTTGGTCACATTATTTTTTTAATTTGACTGTTGCTGTTTCCAACAGTCATATTGACTTTTATTATTATTATTATTATTATTATTTAGGGAAATTACATTGTTGTAAAATACAATTTCAAAATTAAGAAATTAAATTTATTATTTCAAAAATCAAGTCTTAATTGAATTCTATTGATTAAATAATTAATTTAAATTATTTTTATTAATTAATTGTACTAAGATCATAGTATTATATAATTTATGATCACAATTACATGCTATTCTCAATTATAGACATTATGGTAACAAATAACAAATTTTATAAATCATAATTTATTTATTAAGCACAAATTATTGAATTAATGGATCACGTATTATTTCTTATTGACAAATAACAAATTTTATAGGTCACTATCTCTTTATCGGTCTCATATGATCAAATTGATAGGTCACGTATCATTTTTCATTCATAATTCACAAATTGTATAAGCTATTTCAAGATCAAAAATTATCAAATTAATTGATTTAGCTACAAATTAACCAATTTATTAGTCAAAATCAACTAAATAAACCCTTGTTTGTCACCCATTATTTTAGAAATTAAAGAGTTTTGAATAGTATGTGTTGGAAAATGTGTGGTTAAAAAGTTAAGAAACTTTATTGGTTTGTGTGTAAAATATTTTATTGTGTGAATATGTGATGGAGAATGATACTGTAATAAACAATTTAAAATTTTATAGGCAATCAAATAGGCCCTAAATTATCACAATCAATCTTGTTCCAACGCACCACTAACATCATCGTCGCACCTCAAATCAACATCACCACAACCTTAGATATATTACCACCTACAAGGTACTACCTATACTACAACCATCACTATCACCACCGCTTGTACCTCAATCTACAACCACCAAACAACAATTATCACCACCTCAATAGAAGTAAAAAAAAAAATAAAAAATAAAAAAAAATGAAGAAAGAAAGAGGAAATAGAAGTGACGATACTGCAAAGCCACAACCTCAATGTCACAGCGCTGGTGAGAGAAGATCGGAATAATCGAATACCAAATTTGCAGGTTGTTCTCGATTTGCCAGTGCGTCGAAAATGACCAAAACTACTCGCTGCCACCACATCTTTAGTACTTCTGCCCATTTCCACACCCCCAACCCTCATTTATCGCACAATAGCTCCTCCCATGGAAATCCCCAAATCACCACCAACAAATTCTTCCTTGCGTTGCAACGACGAGCCCCAAACGCTGCTTGCGTACATAGCAACGACAATGAGTGTTGTGCCCGTCAATGCATAGCGACAACAGCATCACCACTTCGGGCTCTTACTCCGCGTGGCGCTTATCGCCGCTACACACAATGGTGCTCTCTACTGTGGTGTAGCGTCGATGGAGAGAGAGGATATGATAGGGTTTGAGTGAAATTTCGATTTGAGAAGTATATTAATTAAATTTTATAATATTATTTAATATTAAAAAGTCAAGTTATCACCTAATTTTTGTATAAACAAATCTTAAAACATGATTTTTGAACTTGAAACTTAAAAAAACATTTCTTCTTGTAATTTTCACTTTGGCCCGTTTGATTGCATGAAATTTTTCATGGAATTTGGAATTCGAATTCCAACTTCCACTTTTGGCCTGTTTGATTGACAAAATTTTTCAGGGAATTGATTTTCCATGAATTTCTAGGTATAACACCTTAAAGCGTGATTTTCCATCTTTTATTTTCCTAGGGGTAGGTGGTTTTTGGTTTTCCACCTTTTTTTTTTGCTTTTTGTTTTTTTTTTAATTGATGGCAATGGGAACAAATTTTAGGAACAATTGTAAAAGAGGATATCCCTTAAATTGACAATCTCCATGTAAAACAAAGTCAAACGAATACCAAAAAACACTTTTACTTCAACATTTTTCACATAGAAAATTAAACCAATTAAACACAATAATTTACAATTCTCAGGAAAATAATTTTTAGGTAATTCAATTCCCTGGTATTCATTTTTTTTCCACTCCTCCTCCTTTTTTTCAGAGCTCGAAATGTATTTTTGTACTTAATGTGAAAATCTACTTGTGATTATTGCAATGCCGTTCATATGCTAGCTATTTATAGTAAAGGTCTTAAGGCGTGAGGGGAAGGAAATTAAGTGCCTGAGCTTTCAGCAAGACTTGAATGGTAAGCTTTGGCTCCGCTTCATTTATTTTCACATTTGAAAATTCCGAAACTAGAAGCAGTCGCAAGAGAAAAGACTCAGTCAACTATATATATATATATATATATATATTCCATATTTAATCACTTCAAGTCTTCATCTATTGTTTTCTATTTCTACTTTTCAATTTATTTTTCTACTAATGAATCCCACTAATTATGTTGAGGCTATGTTTGGTGGTGGTAACACACTATTGACACCACAAAGTGAGTCTCATATGTTAGATAATGATTTTACAGGTGTTAATAACATCTCAATTCCTAATTATTTGAGGGTTGAACATTTGCATGAAAGTAATAATCCAATTGATTTGGTGACATTAATGAAGAAGAAGGTGCAAGAGGTAGGTAAGCAAAAAACAAAATAAATGATCAAATATTGATAACACTTCAAATTAGTATCCACGAGTCGTCTGTTAGATGGAAAGCAAGAATCCTAAGTAGTATGTAAGTACTGCCAAATGAAATAGGTATGGAAAAAGTGTATTTGAACTACCACCAAAATCGATGTTACAATAAATGTTTGACCAAACATGTTATGGGTCAAACACAAACACAACTCCGTTTGGTTCTCCTTCTCCTGGTACTAACTCAGCACACGGATCTATTTAGAAGAAAGATGTCTTGAATGAATGGTTAAGTTTGTAGTCGATGCTGAGTTGTAGCTTAGCAAAGTGGACTAAAAACATTTCACCAAATTCAAATTATCTTCAATGGTTACTCCACAATCATGAAGAATTTAAGGTACGAATTAATAAATAATAACCTAAGTCTAGTAAAAAGCAATGGTTATTCCACACGTTATGCACAAACCTAATGGTCAAACTACATGATCGTCTGCTAGTATGGAAATTTAAAAGTTATAAGCCAATTACCGAGCGGACCAATATGTTAGTCCGTAAATAATTAGAAATGCGAGTTTTACGATTTTAGAGCCACCACTATTCACCATAAATTTTCAGTAATTGTAGCAATACAATCATCCAAAACTCCAAACCCGAAAGTCCAAGGGAAAAATAGTCCAAAATAATCGTATTGCCTGAAATAGAAAACGAACACCACGAGTAGGTCTAGAATATAGCCAGGACAAACTGCCTTCTTGGACCATTGTAAAAAAAACCACCTATGCATCATCATGCACCTCTTCTGCTTTTGCACGTAGGCTTATACATTGCCATCGCCTCGTTGTCTAGAGTGACGATATGGTCTCCTTTAGGAGTGTTAACAAGCCGGTTCACAAGCCATGACTCGAGACTCGGGCTCGGTTCGAGCTTTTTTGAGTTGAGCTTTTTTGGCCCGAGTCGAGTCGAGCAAAATCTTGATAAAAAAAATGAGGCTCAACCCTAGTTTTCGAGCAGGCTCAATTTATTTATTTTTTTCATGAAAGCAGTAGCAAGTTGCCTTTTTAATTGCCCATTTTAAAAGGCAGCATGCATGTTGCTCTAAAAGGCAACAGACTGCTGCAAAAAAAAAAAAATAATAATAATAATAAAAAAAAAATTTCTCGGGCTGGCTTGCTAGCCACACGGGTTGGTTCGGGCTCAACCCGACACCCCAAGATGGAGCTCGACGACACTGAGCCTCAATCCAGCCAGCTCGGGCCTTTATCAGAGTGAGCCACAGGCTGCCCGAGTCGACGAGCCAATTTGCCATCCCTAGCCTCCATTCACTCAATGATGCCTAGTTTGACCGAAAATGGGATTAAAATCGCAATCAATTTGATTTTTCAACAATTTTCATGTAAAAGTTTTCTTCTGTTTCCGTGCAGTTGAGTTTTTTTTTTTTTTTTTTTTTGTGAAAATACAACTCAAGGACTCCGATTTCTTGCAAGCCATGCTTAGTTTACTAAAATCAAATCAAACACCTGCCAATTGATTTCTCAACCCACAAATCCTTCACTATGGCTACCCAATAATGTAACCCACAAAGGATAAAAATGTTGGCTGCAATATGACAAAGATGAAGAAGAAAATGTAGCAATTTAGTCAAGGTTGCACTAGGAAAAGAAAGTGAAATCTGATACGAAAAAAAAAAAAATTTTTTTTTTTTTTTTTTTTTTTTTTTTTTTTTTTTTTTACTGCATTACATGTTTTCTCTCAACCAAGGGTGGTAGCGTTGGGTCTAAAACACATGGGCCAACAATAGTGAAATGGGCTCACATAAGATGGGCCAGCAAAAGGCAAAGTGTGCTAACCAATTAGTGAAATTACACCACATATTATTTAATTAATTTTGCAATTATTACTTTTTAAGATTTTTTTTTTTAACAAGAAATACTATATTTTTCAGTTAATCACAATTATAATCCCTAAAATCGTGCCTCTTCACATTCCAATCAAAACCTCCACCCAAAATCCCCCTTAGCATGTATGATTCTAAAAAAATAACAAAATCCTACTGGCTGCGAGAATGATGTAGTATTGCGTGGTATCAAGCGCGATAGGAAGTTGAAAGCACTGTTTTTGTACATAATATTCAACAGTCCAAGTTATTTATGGTTTTGTACATTGTACGTGTCATATTTGTGTTACCATGTATATATCAACATTATAATGCAGAATCATGATCAATGGATTCTTGGGCATTTCGATGTCAAGAAAAAACAGCAAGGATGTATGTGGGATGGCTAAGAATTATGATATTACACTAACTAAAATCTATGTGTCTTCCTATTTGAATGAACATGGTATGAACAAAAGCATAGGGGCCTATGAAACACATTCAAATTTTTGGAATGATGAAAAAAATATCTACTTCTATAGATTCTACTGCATTACCAATCAATAATTTTGATACCAGGATGAGGGAAAACTCAAGCAACTTAGACAAGCATTGATTTATTTAACCAAATAATCTAAACCCATATCATCAAAACCATTTGAGTACACTTTATGGACATCGGTACAATCATTCATCTACTAGAACTCTACATTAGAAATTAAACAGGGTAATTATGCCTCAGTTTGGCCCTCATTCTTTTTCTCTCTCTTATTTTCCGTCATACAATTTTCCATAAAATAATATCATACACAAATCAAAAACTTTTCATTTCTTTTGAACCACACATTTAAAAAAAGAAAAAAATTATTCCAAACATTAAAATTTGAAAAGAATGAGGAACAGACGAGTGCTATATAGTACAAGTTAAACTTTCTACCCCATTGTAATAAGCACTCTCGGCCTTTAGGGCCATAGCCACGCCTTGGACAACCATACCACTCTCATTAGCTTTTGACCTAAATGAGAATTTATCTGCCTAAAGCTAATCATTCCTGCTGTAAAAACTCCTATTATCAGTGCACCTGAAAACCAGAAAACACAAAATTAAAGGGGAAAATACATTTTATAGGAAGCATCACATAATTTTTTTATGCTTTCCCAAAAGAGGAAGAGTAACAGGAAATTAGAATAACTTTTCGAGGATATTATAGATCGAAAAAAAAAAAAAAAAAAAAAAACCCATTCGTGTGCAAGTTGATTTAATATGAAAACTAATACTTCCGAGAATAACCACTAGAATGGGGATTTACTTTTGAATGATGACCCCATTGTCTGAATATATAAAACTTACGGGGATAAAAGGTAAAGAAACAGAAAAGTAAAATTAAAGATACATTTAATTTTTCAAAAGATCGACACCTCGCTGATCTTATTTGTACCAAAAAAAAAAAAAAAAAATCTTAGAGCCTGTTTGGGAGTGATTTTGATAATTGATTTTTTGACCGTTAGGAGAAAAGTGGGTTTCACCTGTGAAATAAGAAGTCAAATATGACGACTGAAATAATGAAATAACGATCAAAAAATCAATTTTTTGGATGAAAAAATCGCTCCGAAATAGGTCTTAATTCTTTAAGGTGATCTTTTTTACTCTGACTTAATTGACAGAAAAAATAGACTGTAATGTCAGAATTATGTAAAAATCATAATGTTTTCTGATTTTTCCTAATCACATTAAGTTTGGAGCGAAGATTTGCTTTCCATAACAAAAATAAATGGCTCAAATAGTAGCACTATACAAATGTCAGGAACATGTAAAAATCATTATGTAGGCATAGAGGATAGTCTGGTTTGTGGTGGGGGCGCATACATTATTTCATTGAGTGCTCATTTGGCATTTGATTACGTTGAATTGTGTGCTCATATAGTATATTTGTTTATGGTAAAAAAATAATTTATAATAAATAAATTGTGATTTTATTTATTTATTATTGAGGATGCGAATAAAAGTGCTCATGATCGCTTGTGATAATATAACTGGGGTATTTGCGTTGAGAAGTACAGTGTAACATAACTTATATTTTAATTATAAATAATTTGTTTACAATCAAAATGTACAATGATTGACACCTTGTACTGAAAGGTTGTAGTGTTGATATATTCACTATTCAGATTTGTGATTTGTTCATATCACAAAATAGTTAAAGATGACATTAGTACACTTGGAGCGTATTGAACGGACCAGACCACGTGTCAAATTTTAATTTTATTAAATGACCATGGGAAAATTAAATTCCACTTGACCACTGTATATTTCATTTGAATCATATGACAGGCTTATGTATATCTTTTCGTGATTTTAATGGTTCTTTGATTCATCAATATGTAAGATTAAATATATCAATAAGTTGGGAACTTGAGAATGAGCAAAATAGAGAATATGAATTTGTATTGGAACCGTAACCCTGAAAAAGGGCAGAGTGACTACATAAGTATTTCCTATTGAACGATTAAAATTTGAGTTCAGTATTTAATGACTGTTAAATTTTGACATTTGTAATTAGTTCACATGATCGTTGAAGAAAATAAAATTTAAGTTAGTGAGAATAACTGGAATGGCAAAATGATCATTTATGTTTATACCTAATTCTCGAATGCGGATAAAATACATATACGGAGGGTCGGAGGAAAGTTTACGAATTTATTGGTTTCTGTGATCTTATATATTTCAAGAATTCAGTTTTTTGCCCTTAGTGAAAAAAAAATAAAGATTAATAATTAAATTGAATGGTCTAGAGTCGACTAGACAAGATCTAATCATTAGAGCTTAGATAATATATGTCCAATCATGTCGTTGTAGTAGCTTTATTATAAAGTATTCAAATTTAATTAGAGTAGTTATAATAATTTTTGCCTTAATTGTAATTATAATAAAGTTTTGTACTTAGCTATAATCACTATGAAAGTTGTAAATTTTATTATAATTGGAATTGAAGTTCTAGGAATACATGTAATTGAATATAAACTAATTAGATTTGGACTTTATTAAAACTCCTACTTGAATTTTAATTAGAACTCTTATTTAATTGTGGAATTATTATTATTATACAAGTATTGAAACTATTCTATCTCTATAAATAGAGATTAGATGGAAACTAAATATTCTATGTAGTTGTACAAAAATCATAATACATAATTTTATAGTTTCAAATTTGGATAGAGAAAAAAAAATTCGCTCTCATCAATTTGGATCAAGAATTTGTTTTTTAATTTAATTGAAAGAAGGTGTTCACCCATCGATATATTCTTGACTTTGAAGAATACGACAAAAGACATGGAGGTTTGAAATATCAAATTCTTGTAATTAAAAATTGAATGTTCATGATCCAAAAAGATTGGAAGTTCCTGATTCAAAATTTATTCAAGAATTGACTATCGAATTTAGGTAAAATTTTGAATTCTTTATTCTTGAGATAACATACACCTGAACATTTAGACGATCTTGTTTAATTGAATTAAAGATTTTTTTTTTACTTTATTGGTAATTCCGCTTCCGCATTCCAACAGATTACCCGCTTGATCGTTAACATATGTGTCCAACCTAGTACAGAGATTGCCCCTATCTTTCTCTAGCTCTTAAAACTTCACCTAACAGAGATATGTTTAGACGTTAATTGGGTTATATGTATAGTGACATGCATCACTTTTCCTTGAGTCGTCATTCGCAATTCTATCTGCAGCCATGTTTCCACTAACATCATAATCTATTTTCAAATAGACATGAAACTTTAACTCTGACGGATATTATACCACACCACACTGCACAACGATCACCACAACACACAATGGATGAAGAGATAATGGAAAGAATTTGAAGTGCACCATCGTCACTACAGGAATGGCGATGCCGCTGCGGGAAGCATGATGTCACTGATGATGCACACACATAGCCGGGCTCTTCGGGTTGAGGCCATCGACGAAGCAGTAGCAGATCGTCGCTACGCATAAAGCAGCCGTGATGGGCATGCATCGCTACTGATTTGTGCGCAGCAGCACTGCACTTCGTCGATGTCGGTCCCCTCTGCCCATCAGGGTTGTTTCGTGTGCAGCGGCATCGTGCTTCACCACTATCGATCGTTGGCAAAAGGTATGAAATGATGCAGCATAATAGATCGATATGAAATGAATGAGATGGTGTGAAATAAATTAGGTTTGTGTAGGATGGGCTGATTGATGTTAGTAGGTTAATTTATTTAATAATAAAATTATTAATATTAAAAATAAATTATGATTTGATTTTTGTATAAATATTCTTTAAATTTGATTTTTGAAATCGGAAGTTGAAAAACATGGTTGGGTGTAATTTCCACAATTAATAGGTACTTCTAAAGACCCAATTTATTTTCTGGTTGAGCCGATCCATTGTGGTGTTAATAAATATTTCATTCATCGATCGAAACCTATGAAATTAATCCATAGTGTTTAAATATCATTGCCCGAATTTATTTCATATCAACAAAACCTAACAATATCACTGAGCAAGATTTGATTGGTCAGTACTCCTCTACAAAGATTTAAAAAAGGAACTATGATACCTGAAGGAACGATCAAGATGCTAGTTACCATGAGCATCTGTCCAACTACTTCCTGATCATGAAAAATTTTGGATAGTCAAGGCCTATATGGCATACAATGGTATCTAGGGTTGTCCACTACTGAATGCAATAAAAGTAGTAGGATCAACCTACCATTAGATGATGAAATTCCCAACCATTCGAAGGGTTGGGTATATCAAACGTGACCAACAGTCATCAAGAAGGTGATATGTTGAAATCATAAATGTATTTGGGACATTTATAGGCAAATTTCTTGTTCATAATAATCCACAAAATGTCTCAATGGCCAAAGTATAACGCGCTAAAATACATAGTCACGATCATACCATATATTCAACCTTCTTATCCTACTAATTCTTACTCCAGAATGGCCATGAGGGAGAAAAGTCCTTCCGCTTCTTTAAAGGTTTCTCTTGTCAACACCGTTGTCAATGGAGGAGAAGGGTTATGAACGTCAGCTTGATGTATGTGATTAAGATTTTTTTTCCTAGTATTTTGTTCCATTCTTTGAAATTGACAAGTCAATTATACACAAATAAGCAAAATATCAAATATTACTCAGAATCATGATTTTGAGGGACTAATCTTATCGTGTTCTACATTTCATTTTCTCCCCGTTTTGTACATGTAAGGATAGAAATTAATGTACCAAAAATCTTTTTCAATTTTTGTTTCTTTCTTTTAATGGATCAGAAAGTAGATTCCCTAAGCCCCACTTTTGAATGACGTCTTGAAATTTCTTGACAGAAAAAAAAAAAAAATGTTAGTAGCTCTTCTTCGAGAATTTTGTCATGAAATGAGAATAAGAGCCACCTTATTTCATTGGTTTTTTTGTTACGTTGCACTCAATATCCCACTGTTGGATTTCGATTGTATTACGAACTTTATTTCGCTCTTTGTTCACGGAACATTGGTTACTAACTAATATAGAAGGGAGTCGTAAATTTTTTCCTTAAATCGACCAAGTGTTGTTTCCAACCGGGTACTTACATGGAATCAGTGAATTTTTTAAGCCTATGTTTGGTAGTGATTTATTGTCTATGGTTAAAAAATTTGAATTTAAATATAAAATTATTTTATTGAAAAAATGGGTGTTTTAAAAGAGTTTGAAAAATAAATAAATTTAAAATAAAGCCTAAATATTTATTTAATTTAAATTTCAACGTCGAACAATATAATAAAGAAAAATATAATAAAATACTAAACTATTTGTCCTACGTTAAAGCCGCTGCCAATAAACCTAAAGTCGTGGTTGGTTTGCCGTTTTCGACCCATTTTCTATTTTCCGTTTTCGAAAACGCGAAAATCGCATTTTGCGTTTGATCCGTTATTTTTGAAAACGAGTTAAAATTTATAACTAAAAATACAAAACGACTTTTTATCATTTTCAACATTTTTAATTATAAATGTAAAAAACGCTCAAAATGGATTTTCGCAAAAAACTAAAAATCGTTTTGAAATTGAAAATAAAAAATGAAAATCCAATCCAACCACTTCCCCATTAAAACAAACATAGTCACAAAATCCTCAATCCCTCCCAAGAAGGAGAAATCACACACTGAAAATGTGCTGCAACTCTGCTGTGATAATTCCCAGACCCGACCCATGCTTCTCCTTCTTACCCACCCGACCCGACATAATTCCCTTTCCAGCCTCGGTATCTTTCCGAATCAGAACCGTTTTCCATCATGGACCATCCAAGTCGATCCCAAACGACACCGTTCAGTTCTCTGGCTCCGATCCTGCCACTTTATATGATTTACTGGGCATACCCAAGACTGGAACCCTTTTGGAAATTAAACAAGCGTACAAGCAGCTAGCTCGGAAGTACCACCCCGATGTTTCGCCACTCGATCGGGTCGAGGAGTATACCAAGATGTTTATACGGGTCCAGGAGGCATATGAAACGCTGTCGGATCCTAGGAGAAGAGCTTTGTATGATCGGGACATGGCTAAGGGAATCCACTTGGCTTTCTCTGCTCGTAGGTTTTTCGAATTCGATGAGGTTCGTGGTTTTTTCCCCCTAATTTGTAGGTTTTGTTAGGGTGCGTTTGATTGTACATAGAATTTGAATGGAAAGAAATAAATTCTAAGCAATTGCTTGAAACTTATTTGCATGGAAACTATTAATTAAATATTTTTGATTGATTTAGTTTTCAATTTATAAAATATTATACCTGTCAATTTTTTATCAGTAGATAGATGAGAAAGAAGTCATAGATAAGAGAGAGGATTCTCAGAAAAATAAAATTCTATGCCCCTAAAGAAAATATATTCCTTGATTTTGAGGAAAATATGGTCACGTGATCAAAATTATGAAAATATTTTCTATGGGGAAAAAAGTGAATCAAACAGCACGAAAATAGAAATTTGGGCGTAAAGAACACATTTTTCATGGAAAGTATTGGCAATTAAACGCACTCTTAATGTTATGATATTTTAATAATAGAAGTGGTTCTTCCTAAAATTATTAGACGAGATGGTTTACATGATACTCACTTGTTTGCTTTCTTTTTTGTTTGTCCTTCTTTCTTTGTCTAGAGTATCCATGATTTATTTTTTTCTAATTTTCTCCTATTTAATGTACATTTTTATTAATAAATATGAACTATTACTATTTAAATCATTATTTAGTATAGGGGCATATTAGGAAAAAAATGTAAGAAAATTTTATTTTTTCAACTATAGTGATTATATTTTCTTAATCTACGTGAAATAGAAACAAGCCTTTATTTATGGGACAGATGGAGTATTACTAATAAGAAAAGAGCATATGTTATCCATTTATAAAAATTGTGTAAAGCGTAATATATAAAATAAATACACATTACCTCTTCACTTCACATTTAAAATAATGCCCTTGTTTGATCCCCATTTTAGAGGAGAAAATGAATTTTTGAATAGTGTATTGATGGGAAATGTATGGTTAAAAAATAAGAAAATTTTTTGATTTGCGTATAATATTATTTTATTGAAGAATGTGTGGTTGAAATGGCGTCAAATCACTGTTGAAAAATGTATTTTGGTGGAAAAATGGGGCTCAAACAAGGGCAATATTTAAAATGAATAGATGTCCTAAGTAAAACCTTAGTTTTTGGATAAAATGGTTATAAAAATCGATCTATTTTAAATTTTAATTTTTTATAGGACCTCTTGTGCCTCTATATGTTACTTAGTTTGCTTGCTGTAAAGACAAGGATTCTAGTGTAGTATTGAGAAATCCATATTATGTGTTTGTAGAGAATCTTGAATTGAGTTTGTTGTGGTTTCTCCCCCCGGTATCAATTCAATATCTAGTTTGTTTGCTTTTTTGTGAATTAATGGTTGTTTGGAGCTATATTTTAGATTGGTTCATTTAAGTTTTTAAATTTCTAAAGATCTCCAATTTGTGTCATTCTTCCTGAGGCATCCAATTCGAGGTAGATGAAGAACTTTGTCTTGAGAATGCTCTTTCAATTCTTTGGATCTATACAGAACCTAATACTTTTACTTTCAATAGCTTTCAAGTCATATGATATTCTTCCCACACACTGTTAGTATTTGAAACACATTGCTCTCAAGTTGCACAAATTTATACTCCAAGCTAAGTCTGAAAGGTACAACCACAAAATGGATGTTACATATTATTACATAATTGAGGGACTAAGGATGTTCCCATACAATGACAACTTGATTTCTTGTGTCTTCAGATGAAAAATAATATGCTCGGTTATTTATGGGTGAAAGTTTTTCTTTGAGCGATGATATTGACACTATAAATGGACTTTAGTGCTCTCCGTTGTGTTTCTTAATAAAAATGTGCATTTGTCTATTTGTAAGAAAGGACAAAGAACAGTTGTTGTTTGCTTGATTTAGGATATCATGGATCGTAAATCATATGATTGTGTAATCTTTTTGTGGAGTGCCAATATTTTCCTTAGTTATAATTCATTTATATGTTACTCAAGCTGATTTCTTATCTTCATCATAGGCATGCTGCTTTTAAGGATATCCACGCAAAGGATAACTGGGCTTCTGATTTTGGTTTGTTAATTAGCAATTTCTCAATGTTATCAAAACCGTTCTGGACCGCCTAGTTCAAGGACCGGATCGGTTAACCTCAAAAAACCATTTAAAAAGAAACTGGCCTTAAAACCACAAAACCGATGGGTTCCAAGGAAACCAGTGAACCAGAGCTGATTTTCTCAGATTGAAAGGGTCAATCTTTTGAACAAAATTACTCCAGGGATTTTGTATGCATAGTTTTCACTGCACAACCATTATACCTATGACATGCAATTTTATAACCATTAGTTCTCTCATTCCAATCTTAAAGTTGGGATGTGGGATTCACTAAACTTACAACCAAGCTTATATGTCTTGGATGTTATATTCCATTTGTCAACATTGTTACTTTATGGGAATTAAAATTTAGAAGGCTTTCTCTTTTCATATTGATACTTCGTGTAAATGTTTTTGCATATTGGGAAAAAAATTTGTTCTCAATTAGTAGTATTATCTAATTCTTGTTTACTATTTGAAAAAATTAATTTTTATTTATATTTTTTTAACTGCTGGTTCAACCTTGCTTCAACTCTTTCGTTTTTTCTAGTAGATTCCCAAATTGTTTTTAAAACATTGCAATTTCTAGTTTTGGCTGCTTGTCTTTCTAAATTCTCTTCATTTGTGCAATCAGCAAATGGAGGACAAAAGTGAATGGAAGAGCCGTTGGCAGTCGCAACTTTCCCATCTCAAGAAAAGAAGCATGTACAAAGACTCTGGTGATAATATGTCTTGGGGAGCAAAAATGCGCAGGCAAAGGAATGAATCATCTTAAGAACTGCTATATAATATTTGATAAGGTAGAGACAGTGTTGAATAGTATTAGCGAAGAAAAATAAGTTAAAATTTGTTCTTTGTACTTTCCACTACCATTGAAAACTACGTAACAAAAACATTAGACCTAATGTTTTTGTTACGAATGTATATAGTTTTACAGTTACATTCTTCTTGGAAAATATAGTGAAATAGAACTATATTAGAGATTACCTTTGTATACAGTCTATATATACCAAGCATATTATAGGCAAGATATATGTACTTGTATTTAAACACACTTTTTTGCATACTTGAGCTTTTGGTTTCTCCTAAATGAACTTGAGTAGTGCGAGATTGTGGTTTTTCTGGAATCAAACCTAGATATCCACGCGGTGGCCCGGGATGAGGTGGTACTCGTGATATTTAGGCATGGACTCATTTTGTTTGGCAGTTTTTTGGATGTTAAATACTTCTTATTGGCATTGGGAGCACGTCACATTATCGCAGGGAATGGCATTTTACAATTTAATGAATCTTCCACTTACTTGATAGGTTGATTAAGAGATTGTGATTAAACTTTTCACAACTTGTCAAGGGATATAATCCTTCTGGTATGAATGATTTATCGGTTTGGCATGGATGCTCTTATTTGGACATCTTGTTTGGGCTACTAAATTTATATTCTTATTCCATTGCAATTTGATTATTTTTTGGGAACATCCTATATATTTTGACTGAGCTTGGTCTATTTATGCTCTCAGTTTTGCTTTTAGGTTTGTTATGGAACCTCCTCTCGTCTATCTACTTATTTGTGACTTGTAATTTGCGATTTGTAATGTGTTGATTGGTGGGACTTGAAATTGAGTGGCTAGAAGTGGATTGAGGAGGCAATTTTTGTTTGATGGATGGGACCTGAAAATTGAGTGGCTATAACTTGGAGTTTGAAGTCTATTCATAGTTTGGTTTCAGCACCACCAGAAATATCTCACCCATCCATCCACTCAATAACATGTTGAAATGTATGGATATGATGACGACAAATGATAGATGGAATTGATAATGACGTGTAAATTAGTGAATTCAGTGATTGCACATCAAGCCTTTGTTTGCGCCTTATTATTTTCATCAAAATATATTCTTCAATGACGATTTGACATCATTTTGATCACAAAATTTTCAATAAAATAATATTAAACATAAATTTAAAAATTTTCCTTATTTTTTAACTACACATTCTTCATTGTAACACTATTTCAAAATGCATTTTTTAAGAAAAATGGGGGCTCAAGTAACCCTCAAATGTGAAGAATGTGCATCCAAAATGTTGCCTTAGCTCACTCCACAGCCACAGGGCTATGAAAGGCAGCTGCACAGCACATTGCATTCAAGGTGAGAAAGGGGTTATTGAGCTAGAAATTCCAACCATTGCCATGGAAGGTCAAATTTGATAGGTTGATGCGACAAGATACTTGAGTTCAAATTAGAAAGTATGTTCATGTAACACCAAGACATTCAACAAGACAGACCAGTTGGTGAGCTAGAGTTCATCGTGTTAGTTGTGCAAGTGAACAGTCATACAAGAAAGGAACATGCTCCATAAAAATGGGAGATTCTCCTCACAGGATCTTTTAAGCCCTCTCTCTCAAAAACATCACAAAGAACAGTCCATTATGGTCTTGTGTTCTGTATAAATTTAGGCAACAAAGGATGTTAAACCAGTAGTGTATTTCGACCATTTGAAGGCAATAAATCTGTTGGTTGATAACGTCTTATTCTCCATCTTATCAATTGTCATATGTTAAGGACTAGTAAACCTGAAAGGTGATTATAAACTATAACATCCGAAGTTAAATAGGTGAATGGAATTATCCCTTTCTTTCCCTCCTATCTTACATTACAAGTAAACGATGTTATATATTACAAAACAAAATTGTGGTGATGAAGTGAAACTACATCTACTGTTACACTCAATTAGAAACGAAGAGCATATCAGCTTAAAGCAATGAAACAAATTGCAGAAGCTTATGCATCTACCATCTCAGCACTCTTCAATTTTCATCTCGGACATTGTTATAGTTTCTGTTAGAATCATTTAGATCTTCAACTTGAGCTGAAAACTCACACGGTCAGTAGTGTAGGGATCAGGAGATGCACAGCATTACTGCCACTAACTGGTATGCAATTGACCTCAGTTGACAGAAACAATTCCAGAATGCATGAGCAAGCAACTACAGCACCCGAGGGGTGTGTGATAAGCAAAGGATCCAGCAATTACACCAGTGTCCATCTCAAGTGCCAGATGCTGCTACACAATCAACAGGCTTTGCTCTCGACAGAGGAATTGCTGTCAGGTATTGCTGGATGAACACAAATTAGTAAGGAATGACATATGGCATCACATAAACATCGGTTGACTCCACATGCATAGCTTCAGACCACACACATTGCTCCTGATTCATCTGATCAGAACCCGCCTCAGGCTTCACTGATGGAAGATCTTTCCCGCTAAACAACCAGTCATGGTCGTCAAATTCAGACCACTCCTCCATCTTGGGTAGTGTGAGTACCACACTCAGATACTTGGAATCTGGATGGGGAGGTTTCCTTGATGCTTCAGTAATTTGACCCTCCACCTTGGGAACTGTGAGTGCCTTGCTCTTACACTTTTCAGAGTCGATAGGTTTTTTAGATGCTTCAGCAATTTGATTAGCAATAATAGTTGCAGTAGAAGTCTTTGGTTTGGAAACTGAGAATTTCTGGGCTTCAATTCTACCATTTACCCCCTGGTACTTTTTACCCAGTCGAATGTTGTCAGGAATTCCTTGCTGCTTATCAGAAGTAAACAGGTTGGGAGTTCGGGCAGTGTCCAATCTTCCATTCTCTGTCAATTGATGAGAAGCTTCCTTCAGCAATTTATTAGGCCTGACTTCACTCTCTGTGAAACAAGTAACACTATCAGCCAATAAAATGGTTAAATTAGAGTCGACAAGCTTGTATTGCAACACTGAATTCTAACAAACTAAGCTGTGCTCAAGACAGGGTAAAGATACCTAGTATGTCAAGCAGTACCTACTCAGAGCTTTCCCATTATTTTTTCTCGATAGTAGGAAATAAACATCAAATATTTTTTGAAATAGTTGCAATAATGTTAATCCTTTTCATTGTAAGATAGGACTCACCATGGAGAAAGCCATTGCTACCCAAATCTTTTCTTTTCCTCATATTTCCCTCATTAACAGCATTGCTGTTGAAGTCTTTCAACATTTGCGTGCTCTTACAACTAGCAACACCAATTAGATCATTCCTGTGTTGATATTTCGATACATCCTGCTCAGTTTTCTTATCTTCGCTTTTTTCCTTCACCTTCACCTTTTTCTTTTCTTTCTCCTTCTCCTTGTTTTTGTCCTCTCTATGGCTATGTTTCTCTCTTTCTTTATCCTTATGACTATCTCCCCTTTTAATATCACCTTTTTCTTTAGATTTCTCTTTCCCTTCCAATCTCTGGTGACCGTGTTCCTCCACCAGTCTGGGATCATCGCCTTTTTCTTCAGATTTCTCTTTCCCTTCAAATCTCTGGTCACCCTGTTCCTCCACCAGTCTGGGCATCCCTCCAACTTTATATTCGGCCATTCCAGCAAGGTTCCATATTGGCACACTAGTTTTTCTGTGAACTCCATTTTCTTTGTTCTGTCCCTTGTCATCTGCTAATAATCCTGAAGAATCTCTCACAGTAGCTCTTTCTGCATCTTGATCCCCCCTTCTGCACACTCCTGAGACCCTCTCAAGTAACTGGTTCACTAATTCCTTCTCATGATTTCTGATCCTACTGTTTGGCTCCAATGCAAACTTTGATTCCTTGAGCTCCATGGAAACGAGGTTGTTTTGAATAGGTTTCCCTCCATTCTGAACCTGAAACTGTGTAGCATGTTTCACTTCATCCAAGGAAGTTCCTGTAGCTTCGTTATGCACTGTTGGTTGAAGCCTCTCTTCAATTTTTCCCTCAATTTTGCCAGCAACTGTCGACTCCTCAGAGATGCTGCTTTTCTCTTTATCTTTGCCTTGGTCCTCTTCATCCGTCTTCTTGTTCCCATGTTTATCCTTCCTGTTTTTGTGTTTTTCTTTTCGGCTTCTTTTTTCTCTGTGTTTCCCTTCACTTCTATCCTTCTCCCTTTTCTCTTTACCTTCTCCCTTTTCCTTTTCCTTGTCCCTCTTTTCCTTTTTATGCTTTTTCTCCTTGCGCTTCTCCTGAATATGCATCAATACATCCTACTCAAAATCATCTCGAAATTTACTAAATATAACAACTAAAATCAAAATAGCATCTGATATTAGAAGACAAAATCATATAAATAACAGTTGAAGATGAATGCCTAATGAGCATGATCACTCAACAGGAATTTTACGGGAAGGGATTCTGAAGGTCAGAAACTCCCAATCAAAAGTCAAATACATTGTCCATTACAGAAAATCTTTAAATTTTCATACATATACTCCAAATGCAAATCACTCCAATCAACAAACTTCAAAAGACTAATGCAAAATCTTGAGACAACAAAGAAGAGATGCTCCCTCCCTCTCCATTGTACAGTTCCAATGACCACTTCCCACACGTAAGCTGCAGTATTCATTTATCAGTCAATGAATTCAAAAGTAGGACAAAAACCAGCTACATCCTCACACATAAGAAAGGTTAGGTCATGGAGAATGGGTGTAGATGGCCACACAATTAAATAGATTACTCTTAAGCACTAGATTCCAATTCGATGGCTAGATGAGATGCTTGACCAACTAGTTGGCTCAACATTATTTTCCAGCTAGGCTTAAGATGTGGTTATCACCAAATTTGGCTTAGAAGTGGAAATGAGTGAAAACTGCATTCCAGATGGACTATTTGAATTTCTTGCGTGCTTTTGGTCTTTCCAGTGCACCCAACACTTTCATGGGGAGTGATGACGGTATTATGAACAACTTTCATTGAAGCTTTTGTGGTTTATGTTGGCCACATATAAAAATTTACAATTATGGCAAAGATAAGCATACAAATCATATCAGACAAGTCCTAGATGCTATGAGACACAAGAAGTTTTATGATAACTTGAAGAAGTGTTCTTTCATGAGCAATGAATTGGTTTTGAATTTCATTATAAGGCTTAAAGCCATATAAAGATAAGATCAATGTATTTTAAGTGGAGGGTGCAATAGTGAGCCATATCAATGAGGATTTAAAGAAGAGACTACACAATTGAAGAGAGTCATGACGCAAGCTCCAATTTATATAATGTCAGATTTTGATATATTTTTTGTCGTGGAGTGAGGTGGGGATAGGGGGCGTTGTAAGTTGAGATGGAAAATATGTGCCCACTCCACAAAAAATAAAAAAAATTCATACACTTTTAGTCAACCTATGATTTGGACTTTCATGCCTAGGCTTGAGATCAATATTGGTTTACTATTTGTTAATTGGGATTTTTTGTTTGTACCAATCATGTGGCACTTGGGTATATGAGTTTACAAAACAATCTCAATATAAAACATGTCGAATGGAATTTCTCTAACACTCTTCAATCTCATTGAATGTGTAAAGCCAAGGAAAGTAACAAAGTGGTCGATGCACTTGGGAAATGATCTGTCACATACTATTGGTCAATGTATGATTTGGACTTCCATGCCTAGGTTTGAGCTTTTCAAGATTGGTACACTATTTGTTGTTTTGGGACTTCTTGTTGGTACCAATCACGTGACACTAGGGTGTATGAATTTACTAAAAAAGGAAAAAAACTTAATCTAAAACATGACGAATGGAATTCTTTCCTTTAACAATTTTTATTCTCATTGAATGCATAAAGCCAAAGAAAGTAACAAAGTAGTTGATGCACTTAGCAATGTAGTTACTTGCCAACTACAAGGCGTGCTCGAATAATAGGATTTGACGAGTTTAAGAATCAATATGAAGAGGGTTTTTATTTCAGTGAGGCAATTAAATGGCAAGAAGTTTCTACAAAATGAACTTACATATCAGGAGAAGAGCTCAAGTGATTAGATCCTGCCACCAAGTGAAATATGCAAGTTTCTTGTCGAAGGGAGATATATTCACCCTCAAGGAATTGAAGCAGATGCGAGAGTTCGATTTTCTGAAGTCTTCTCGGACTAGTATTCTTATTCATATTACACTCGATTTAAACTAGTTAGCTATTAGACTTTATTTGGACTTTTTTAAGTATTTCTTTTAGGTTCCAAATATTACTAGGATTGCTTTCATATCAGTTTAAGTTAGAATAGGAATTTTGAGTCTTAAGATTTGACAGGCTACATTGTTCCCGAAAAATAACAATTGAAAAGCTTTTATTTCTCAGTCCAGTGAATTCCAATTTGCAGAAATTTAAGTTTAAAGAACTATATCTTTAGCATTTACTTCAATTATTTGTTGGTTAAAGTTCGTTCAGATAGAACCACTATAAGAAATAACTAATTTTCTTTTCTATGATGCCACTACAAGCACCATCCCCTTTAACCACATTACAATGTGTTATCACAATGTGAAATAAATAATGACAATCCACCAGTCCCACCAGACCAAAACTGATGATTGTCTCATTTTTTTAACAATGGTAAAAGATGATAGTGAGCCATTTGCAAATTTAACTTTTTGTCTGCTTGAACAAAGGGCAAAGGAAACAAACAAATTTGTATGAGTAGTCGTGTGATATATAGCTCTGTGGAATCAAATGACTCGATAATAACTTGAATAGCTAGTGCCATTTAAGCAAGTCGAGTGAGCACATGCATTCACTTGGTGATGCTGACAAAAAAGGAAGCACGACTAGTTTAGGTGATTGATAAATAAGAATCAGATGACAGATGATAGTTCAATTACATTGTCCGAAATACGCCGGAATGAGTCAAGAAATGTTCTACATTTGTGCAAAGTGGGAGAAGAAACCAGCATTGAGCTGGTATAAATAGAGCCAAAAACAATTGAACATGACTGAAATACATCTAAATAAAAACCATTTAATTCAGACAGGAAATAGGCTGAAGCGGATTGAGAAACTGTTTTGCAAGTGGACTAATCATCCATAATATCAAAACTTCTTTTCAGCTTTCACGGCCACAAAGAACAAAATTCTGGCACTTGAGAGGAAAATTTTCACAGTTTGGGCCACAAAAGAAATTAAGGAGGCATGCTATGATACCCTGATGAATTTTGTAAAATTTCATATATTTCATTGAACAATCCTAAAGTCTACAGTAACAAATATATTTCATTGAAAAATTATAAAAAGCTACAGCAACAAATATATTTCATTGAACAATTCTAAAGAAAGCCTAAAAACTTCTTAACAATTCTCCTATAATTATACCCAAACATCTCCTCTAATGCCATAATCTTTCTCCTATAAATATGCTAAGATATCAACTATACAATATAGGTATAAAACTATTTTCCACAAGTTGCTTTGGTGTAGTACAAGCTAAGAGTTGCAAAATATGTTCAAGGTCGAATCTTTCCTATACTCATAAACGAAGATCGAGCTCTAAATAATATTTACAGCTGTATGGGACCATAAAGAGCCACATTTTACCACAAGAAAACCATTCAGTAACTTCATTTGATCAAATGCATACATTAGACTGCTCCATTTGACAAATTAGTTTATGAGTCAAACTGCCTACTAAATTTTTGTTGTTCCTAGATTTTAAGCTCTGTTACCAGTTTTTGGGGCTCACGAATATCTCAGAAAATTGATATTTGCTAAATATAATAATATTATTGCCCCAGCACTCTACTCTGGAACCTTCTGCTTTTGTCTATTAATTTTTAGAGACAGTTCATTGTTAGTTAGATTCAAATTGGAAGTTCTTAACCCATATCGATTTAGGTTTCATGAAGTCTATATTAAAGTTCAGGTACTCCATAAATGCTAAATTGTAGCACAATTCACCTAGTTCAACCATCCTTTTCTAAGCTCGTAATCCCAACTCGCAGTCGTTCTGAGAATCCATAGCAACATTTACATGTCAATGGACCAGTGCACCGCGAAATAGCACTTGAAAGTTGAAACTCATCATCTTTCTTTGTTTCTTTCAAATTATTTTGGTTGTAAACCTTGCCCATCTAAAACGTTTTCTTCTAACCTCATCCGTGTATTCTCACTTCCAAATGAATAAATAGATAAATATAATTGAATCGAATAATGATTAACCTCTTTAGCAAAGTTTGATCCCACTTCCAGATGAATAAATAGATAAATATAATTGAATCGAATAATGATTAACCTCTTTAGCAAAGTTTGATGCCAGGTCAACATTAATGTCAGACGTAAGGGCAAAGATTAACACAATACACCAGCAAGAAGACGTGCTAGAATTTAACAAACATGAGTTGAGTCATTCATCAAAGACAAATAGTAATTTATTTGCTTCCTTTTTCTTGTAATGTTAGGCTTGCTACAAATCCCTGGGGGAAGAAAGCTGGCAGGGGGAAGCTTTTGCATGATTAAATGCAGCAGCATGAGAAATATGAGAGCTATAACATGATCTGAGCGACATTCACCCAGCAAAATTAGTAATAAAATAAAGTTCCATCTGCACGGCATAGGCAATCTGATGAGGACATCCATTTTTATTTATTTCTATTTGGACTCTTATTTACATTTCGGACTTTTTTTGTATTTATGTTATTAGACTTGTACAATGGGTTTGGCCCAAACCCACTCTCTTTAGGGTTTGGTTTTACTATTTATATTTGATTCATTGTGTAATTAAGACGTTTTGGTAAATGAATAAAGTATTTGTTGGCTTGTGGCGAAATTCCTCTCTTTTCTATTTTCTTCTAGTTCTTCTATTTCTTCTGTTGATTCTTCGTCTACCATTTCTTCGTTTAATCTCCTCCTCTTCATAGATATGTTTTCATTTTCAATTAATTGTTTCAATTGGTCCGACATCACAATCATTCATGGGCTGATTGACATATCTATCCAACTAAGTAAAAATGTAACGGTCAATAACCTGGAAGCATCCATCCATCCAAAAAAACTAACAAACTCAATAACCACTTGTGGCTCACTATAATCAAAACATCAAAAAGAAGGCGCAATAGTGTTAGGTAGCGAACTAACACATAATCTAAAAATTAGGGGTAAATAGATTTAATTATCTATAGCTTTAAGCCACTAACATCTAGAGAGTGAAAATTGAAATAGGTACACCTTAGAGATGACAACAACAGTAACAAAACTCTAGAAATTCATATATACATATATATGTTGCATTCAAACATATCTAGAAAATGTGATGGAAATGTCCCGAAAGTATAATGGCAGGAGAAGACTAAACAAACCTCTCTCAGTACGTCCAAATCTTCTGATTGATGCTTTCTTTCATATCCTGGTGGTGGAAATGGAAAGCAGCGAGACATTGCACACAATCCTACAACAAGCAAAATAATTACTATTGTGAAAACAATATGAATGAATTATTTTCTCACAATAGTATTGTTCCACTATGGGAATGGAACAACAATTATGCTCCTTTCTATGCACCATGACCCCACATTGAGTTCAAGCTTCAATACTATTATCTTCTCTCTACTGGCAAGCCCCAAAAACCCACTTCTTTTAATTCATATTTCACACCACATGCATGCCACAATACCACTGTCTTATATACACCTCAATCTTAGCTCCAATATGCAATTGCAGTGTCAAAGAACTGATCAAACTCAACAGCAATTTGAAAGACAAAATAAGTAGCAATAAAATTAACACTAGTTTAACCAATCACCAGATACGAGAAACTTAAATTGCAGCTAAACCGTCCCCAGAAACTATGTTTATCCTAAAGGTTTCTTGACAAAGGAAAAGGAATCACTAATAATTGATCGGATCAGTCTAACAAGCCAATGACACTCAATACTATCTTCAACTTGTCCACTTTATCACCAAAATTTAACCCCAAAATCATCCCCAAATTCAATCAAACTGCAACAAAATGGTGGAAACCCTAAATCGCACTTCTTCAACACAAAATTACCATATTCCCTCTCTTTCTTTTTCTCTTTCCTACCTCGATCACTGCCTTAAAATTTATATAAACAGTCCTCTTCCATTCCCTTTAGAAAACAACTATTCATGCAATTGCAATGCTGGAAGTCAAAGCGGATTTGAAGCTTGGTTCATCAGAAGATAAAAGGCAAATCCCTTTAATTTTGCAATCTTGAGAGTAGTGTTCTCTCTGGAAAAGTCCTTACATTTCGGAATGTCAATTGAAATCCTAGATAAAATCCACCATCAGCACAACAATTTCTCAGCACCGAAAACCCCAAATTCAAAACATACAGAAAAAGGGAGAGAATGAAAATCCGCCCCGATTAGAAGTAGCTAATTCGGCGGAATAAAATAGCGGTTTAGCAACTTTTTAGCAAAACTCCAGAAAAAAAAATTTCCTTTTGTAATCAAATCAATGTCCAAAGCTCAGGAAATCAGAGTAAAGACAAATCAATAATTTAAGCTTGGTCGAATTAAATTAAGTTAAAAACTAAAAGACATTAAATTTATCTTATTACCTTGCCCGCTACAAATTGGAGTGTATTTGTAGGAAGGGGCAAGATCTCAGTTTTTTCTTGACAATAATATCAACTAAATCATAAAATCCTCGAACCCACTTTTTTCTGGATAGAAATATATCTATAAACACATATAATCGGTGTTTGCTCGTATAAATCTTTGCTGTTTTATCTTTAACGCGTGTATATAGGGGTCATAGAGAGAGGCCGGACGGTTTATTTGGAGAAATTGGTAAGGGAAACAGCATAAAATGAGGGGGTGAGAGTAGGGAGAAGGCCTACGCTCCTAGTGGCGTCCGTTTGAGGCTCTCTGAACATATATTTAGCTATTTTTTATCGAAAAATTAAATTTCTTGAATTCTATGTATAAAATTAATTATTAATTTTGACTTAAATTAAAATTAGGATTTTAATTTTTACCAAACAAAGTAAATAATCTTATCCAAAAAATTAGAAAAGTAGATACACACTTCCCAAACACGCTTTAACAAATAATTCCATGTTACATATTCAATACAAGTTTTAGAAAAATGACATTTGTGAATTTAACAACTCAACACTTCAGCTCTGTGTGGATGTTGATATAGTTACAATGCAAATTGCCTTACAAATAATCTATAATTTATTTTTGGTGTCAATCTTTTCTTTTTCTTATTGCCTCCTTTACATAATATTAGGGATGTCAACGAGTCGAGCGGAGCGATTCGCGAGCCAAAATTTTAGGCTCAACTCGAGTAAAATGACCGAGCCCTTTTCCTGACTCGAGCTAGCCAAAAAAAATAGGCTCGACTTGAACTTTCGGCTCGAGTCTTTCCAAGCCGAGCCAGACAGGCTTGGTGTTTTACTGAATTTTTTTTTTAATCTATAAACACGACAGCCGGTTGCTACCAAACATAGCAGTAACCAGCCACCAAAAATAGGCAGCCTTTAAATTTATTTTTTTTTTGTATGTTCTCTTTTTTTTTTATTATAAAATATACGCTTGTAAGCTCGAGTCGATGAGCCACACTGGCAAGCTCAGGATTTGCCCGGCACCCCAAAATGAGGCTCGATTCTTCCGAGCCTCTAGCAGGGCGAGCTCAAGCTTTTTTCGAGCCGAGCCACGAGCTGCTCGAACCAGATTGCCATTCCTACATAATTTGTCATCGTTCTTTTTTCCCGAAGACATCCTGCCCATTTTCTATGTTGTGTCCCTTCTAATTTCAAATGTATTCATCACCTCCCTTAATCCATACTTGAAAATAGCTCGAGAGTCCCTAGAATTACTATCATTTAGCAAGAGGCAGGAAGTAGGAGATGCGCTAGAGAGAAGGAAAGATGTAAGGCGGGTAAATAATGAGGTAAATGCCAGGGGTACATAATTTTTAGTACATAGAAGTGTTCACCCTCTCACGTAGGTAGGGCCCATTCGAACAAAATATTCGAGTGGGCCCGACACCATGTGAGAGGTGAATACCCTTATGTATAAAAAATTATGTGCCAGTATCTTTATCTAAATAATTATTGAGTAAGAGATGAAGTAGATAGTGACGTGATAAATGCACTATGATTAAAAATTTGCATTTTAGATAAATTTTAATGAGCTATTTCTCGTTTTGTTTCTGATGTAGTTCTAGCTTAAACAAATTTCTTGTATCATAAATTTGGATCTCTAGTTACAAATTGAATTTATCTTCGTTATTATTATGGCTACAATTTGTCTTGCTAAACTTCACTCTAACATTGAACTATGGAGAATTGAATAAAATAAATGAGTAGGGGTTTGAAAAACCTTCTCTTAAACATTCGATTCTTTAAAAAAAATGCTAATTCAGACCCAAAAAAAGTCTATGAAATATCTTATTAATAGGCACGTCTATTTACATTATAATTCATTGCTAATTGACCTCGCCCAATTTCCCATCCTTTCCCTACCACCTTCAAACTAGCCCGAGTATGTATTACCGACATCTGGGCATGAGTGCTAAGATGTGAGACTAGTGAATGTCTGATGATAGCTTGCTCCAGCCTTAGGTATGCAACTTATCCCACTAGATCATAACAATATGCATTAACAAATGTCCTAAATTGGTTTGATGTCCATGTAGAAGCTTATATAGAATAGATAGGATGAATAGTGAGGATCCTAAAATGGTGAATTTGTGTCTCTCGATATTTTACGGACCTTCAGACATGGTCCGTTTAGAATTGTGTTCTTTGCCTTTTATTATTACAGTTAAATCTATTGTGTAGATTAATTATTTATTGTTCGTATTAGAAGTCATCGCATGGAGTGACGTTAGGTTTGGGGTTACTGCGAAGAGGTAGCCATTACCTGTTGCTAGACTTAGGAATTATTTACCTTAAGTTCTTTGTGAATTTGTTGCTAATTTTTCTACACTGTTAGAATTGCATGTTACCTTAGAAAAGTTTATTTGATCATTCTATGTGAATTATATTTATACTTTATTTGTGGTCATTATTTGGTATTGATGGCATGCATAGGCCTAAGGCAAGTGTGAAAAGTAAAATCTGTGGTGAGATAGATTGTCCTAGTAATGATAATAAAAGGAAAAATAAAGAGAGAGGTTAGGCGAATGTCGTCATTTGGTCGAGTGATGACTTGTGTGAAGTTTATTGAAAGTAAACCTAGTTACTACATTTGCATCTGTGTGCAATCCTTTCTGCATGCATGTGATTACGTAAGTCTTTTTCAATTTCGATATGTTCCACTTTCAATATATTTGATGTGTGTAATTGCATAAATTAGAGTGATTTTATTACTTTGTATAATGAGTTTGCATGCATAGTGGTTGAAATTTGTGGCATACTTCGTTTGCGTTAGGCGAATGTCGTCATTTGGTCGAGTGATGACTTGTGTGAAGTTTATTGAAAGTAAACCTAGTTACTACATTTGCATCTGTGTGCAATCCTTTCTGCATGCATGTGATTACGTAAGTCTTTTTCAATTTCGATATGTTCCACTTTCAATATATTTGATGTGTGTAATTGCATAAATTAGAGTGATTTTATTACTTTGTATAATGAGTTTGCATGCATAGTGGTTGAAATTTGTGGCATACTTCGTTTGCTATGTGAGTGGTGTGAGAGTGTAGTAGTGAGAAGAAAGATGGGTAGTCATTTTCTCCTATATCTTTGTGAGCTTGTGTAGTTTGTAAAATTGTGTGAGGCAGTCATGTATGGTTATCTTCTTTCTCTTTGTGAGCTTTTTCTGTGAGTGTAGTGAAGTAACCAACTGTTTCTTCTATTCCCTTCATGAGTGTCACCTTCGCTATTTCCTTTGTAGATTTTTTGAGCATTGGTGATTAGAGTAACCTTGTGATACGTGGGTAAGTTTAAATTGAGCCCTGATCTTCAAAAGGTATTGATTTGTCATAGTGGGTTTGAGATGCATTAGCAATGTGTTGAGTGTTTATTGGTAAGGTGAAATATATGTCTGAATGTGCATTGGTAATATGTATGGGGGATGTGGAGTGTGACCTTTGAATCATGAGTGGAGAGGTGATTAAATATTAGAATCATTTATCTGTGAATAGATCCTATACAGGTGGAGTGTGAGAGAGACACTTCTATTAGGTGGAGACCTATTATCCAAGTGATGTGGTGATAAAGGATTATTCCGAGAACTTAGGATCTATTGTGATTTACCAATTAGACGCGATCAGTCTAGTAAGCACAGTGGGCGATGAGAGGAAATATGTGTTCTTGAGGTGTGAGCAACATGGAATGGAATGAGATAACTGTGGTGAGATCTTTTCATGTGTCATTTATGCATTGGTTGTATGTGTTTGACCGTGTGTGTAATTAACTTGGTATTGATATGTGGTTTTATGTGAATGTGTTTTTGAAAAGATTTGTGTGTGTTATCCTATAATATATTGTCATCGCATGTTTATTTGCTCTTGATTGTTTACGATCAATATCTGCTTTTACTTGGGTGTTTTTGATCTTAGTCCTAGTGAGTACATAGAGCAGGTATGGTATATGTTTTCAGGTTGGAAACACGAGGTAAGGCCTGTGATCCAATTTTATTGATTGCCTTGATTATGCAAGTATAAACTTTGTGTCTTGATTACTTGCAGATTTATTGGGCATCAAGGTGGAGATTTGTTGGGTTTTGATACCCAATAAATTCGGGCAATGATTTAAAACAGTTGTCGGATAATTTATCGACATCATGGACTTGGCTCGACTCAAATATGTGCAACACTTTTGGAAGGCCCAAGTTGGAGTTGGATTGATGGTTTCATTAGTATGTGGTTTTAGATTATTGTTGGTCCAATACCTTTAGCCCATGCAAATGAACAAGTTAAGCCCAAACCTAATATCCTAATATATATTAAGTTCCTTCTTCTTGTAGCCATTTATGGTGGTATGTATGTGCATGCAGAAGAGAGAGGGAAAGGCCCAGAGTGGGGAGTAGCCGGCTTGGTGGTTTGTTGGAGTGATTCCCACCATTGTTGCCTCTTCTTCTTCCTATTACCACCACCATCCATTTCTCTTTGTGGGGTTTGAGAGTTCTTGGAGCCGCTAAAGTAAAGGTTAAAGGTTTGGGTCGAGCCGAGATAAACTGGTATTCATTTGGTTGTTTTCTGAGCTCGGAATCAAAATTTCTCGAGAGATTTCTGCAATAAATGATATTAGAGCTTATGTTGTGAAAGATAAATATGAAACTTTAAACAACTTGAATAACTGGAAGAGACATGTGGAAAACCAAACTAGCAAAAAGATTAAATTTCAGATAATGGCCTCGAGTTTTGTAACACTGAATTTGATAGTATGTGTAAAGAAAATAGAATAACAAGACATAAAACGGTTCCTTACACTTCCTAGCAAAACTGGGTAGCGAAAAGGATGAATAGAACCATAATTGATAAAGTATATTGCATGATTTTAAGTTTTGGTGTTCCAAAGTCATTTTGGGGTGAAATTGTTATGATTGCTTATTATTTGATTAATTTCGACTCCATCTGCCGCTTTAAATGGCGATACTCTACATGAGAGGTGATCTGGTAAACTTATTGATTACTCTATGCTTAGAACATTTGGTTCCACTGCTTTTTTCTCATCAGAGTGAGAAAGAGCTTAAACTTAGAGCTAGAAAGTGTGTTTTTTAGGATACCCTAAGGGTGTTAAGGGTTATATGTTATAAGATAGAAGTCAAAAAGGGGTTAAGATCATTGTGAGTAGGGATTTCACATTTAACGATTGTGAGATGCTTTGTTTTAAAGAAGAAATCGAGCCTGTGAATGGAACTGAACTAGATGAAGAGAGAGATCGGTTTAAGGTGGAGTTAGGAAAACTTAGCACATCTATCCCTACCTCTCCAAATGAGATGGAGACTCAGGTCCAGGAACCTGAGGTGGAGAATAGTAACGAAATGGTGATAGAAGAGCACCCTGAAGAAGAAAATCCTTTTAACTAATTACAACTTAGTTAAAGATAGAGAGATAAAATAAACAAGAGAACCTAGGAGGTTCGGATATAAATTTGAGTTAGCTTTCGCCCATGTTAGTTATGAAGAACTAGTTGACAAAGAACCAAAAACCTTTGAAGATGAGATAAATAGTGATCAAACTAAAGAGTGGTTTAAGACGATGAAAGAAGAGATGGGTTCTCTAGAGAAGAATAAGACTTAGGAACTAGTACCTAGATCAAAGAATAAATCGACTATTGATTGTAAATAGGTATTTAAGGTTAATGAAGGTACTGATCACTCAGAACCCTTAAGGTTTAAGGTTAGATTAGTGGCTAAGGGCTATACACAGAAGAAGGGTGTTGATTATAATTAGATTTTCTCACCAGTTGTTAAGTATAGTACTATTAGGGTCATGCTTGCATTGATTGGAAACTTGAACAACTTGATGGAAAAATTGCTTTTTTACACGATGAGCTTGACAAACAAATCGTTATGAATCAACCAAAAGGTTTTAAGGACAAGGTAAAACCTGATCACATGTGTTTTCTAAAAAGATCCATGTATGGTTTAAAACAGCTACCTAGATAGTGGTACAAGAGATTTGACTCTTTTGTACTCACTATAGGATTCCAAAGAAGTAAATATGATCTCTATTTGTATTTTCAACACAATGAGACTGATAATAATTATTTGTTTTTGTTGCTTTATCTAGATGACATGCTATTGATTGGTTCATCACCTAAGTGGATAAATAATATAAAAGCAAAGTTAAGTGATGAATTTGACATGAAGGACCTAAGTAAGGTTAGAGAATTCTAGGCATGAAAATCGAAAGAGATATGTCAAATTTTGCTTTGTTTTTGCATCAGTCTCTATATATATCTAAGGTGTTGAAAAATTTTGATATGAATAATTGCAAACCTATCACATTATCTCTAGCTAATCACTTTATTTTATTTAAAGAACAAGCTCCTTGTAATAAATGTGAATTAGAGTACATGAGTAGAATTTCGTATTCTAATGTGATTGGTTCCATAATGTATTTGATGGTTCGCACTAGACTGAATTTAGGTTTTGCTGTTAGTACCCTAAGTAGGTACATGTCTAATCCGGGTCCTGACCATTAGGAAGCCTTAAAGTGGCTTTTAAGATACTTGAAGGTATTGGTGACGTAGGTCTAAAGTTTAATGTTGGTAAAGAAGGTGTGAAATTGAAGGGTTTTGTGGATGCTGACTATGCGGGAGATAGGGATGGTAGAAAATCAACTTCCTCTTACGTGTTTACCTTATCTAATTTCTATTGGGCCATAACCTATTAACTAAACCTAATCACCTTATCTTATTGGGCACTGGACCATCTATATTTGCTTGTGTTTCACACGGCCTCTACAAGACTTTGTGTTCTCCCTTGTGCTCTCTGTGTTCTCTTCGGCTAGTTCTTTCTGCCTTTTCTGCCCGTCCCTTTGTGATGACTTTATTGGTGGTTTTAGTCCTCATTTGTGGTGGTCTCTAAGTGAGATAAAATCTAACAACCGTAGGTAGAAGCTTTGTCGAGTTCTTGGGTCGTTTGAGTGTTGGTATTGATTTGGTTTTGGTTAACTGAACCTGTAAAAGCCTTGGTGGTTGAAGATTGGAGTTTCTAGCCATCCAAGTAGGTGGATAATCGGCCCACGAGCAACACAACATAATTGGTTGCTTCCAATGATCCAATTACTTCTTGGGTCAGGCCGTTCTAATTTTGGTATTGAAATATCGCTCAATCATATTGTTAATGCCGACTGATAATTAAATCGAGTTTACATCATTGCCCGGGAGGTTGTTTGACAACAATACGTCGAACAATCCCCTTAAGGATTCAATCCAACCCACATCACAAATGACTACAAAAAATATTTAAGGAATATCTTAAAAAGTATTAGTCATAACTTGCAATCAACCACCATTGTTCACTCATTATTTGCAAATATTTTCATTCACACAGAGTAATTGAAATTCATTAGTTGTTGGTCTCAAATTACAATGTTTATGGGATACTCACCAAACAAAAATCATACATGGAACCAATCATTTCAACAGCAATTTTTAAAAATGACAAGAAACATTTCTTGCTGCCATAGTTGAAAAATTGTTCGAAAAAATAAAAATTGAAGCTGATGAAGCTAATTGATGGCATCATAGTTAGAAAAAAATTGGAATCACCTCCATTTCTTTCATCCATGTCAACAATTGAACAAACTGCACTTTGCAAATCCAAGCTTCATGGTCACGATTTGGCCTTCAATTTTTGATCTTGGATTTGTTTGGAAAGTGTTTGATTTGGGGTTTATAGTCACACTTCCAAGGGATCGACTTGGGGTTAGGGTTCACGACAGGGAGAAGAGGCGTGTTTGGGAATAATTTCACTAAATGGCATGGCATTTAACTGCCAAATGTGAAATTAGTCATACATGTCTGCAATCGTTGAATATGGAAGTTAGTGAGTAATAGAGTGCAGGTTATTATGTCCAGCGAGTAAAGGATGCAAATGTAAGTGCACTGAGTGGAACGTAACACTATAAAAACATTTATAGATAGGTTGACAAAATGTCGTGTCATTGAATTTGCACAAAAAATAGTCATGGCAGTCAATTAGGTGCATATAATGCAGCATTGCATTTTAATTTGTATAAGTAGTCTAATTGTTTGTTATTCTCCATGTTTGAAAAGTCAAATTGACAACAAATATTCAAAAAATGGCCCACATTTGATTCCACTTATCTCTTAATTATGATAATGCATGCTTGAGATTTATCCACAAAGGTCCGGGACACACAATGTAGAGTTCTTCTTTTTTTATGAGAAATAGCCCTTGTTTGAGCCACATTCAAAGAAAAAATGCATTATTCATGTCAAATCAATGAAAAATTTATTGTTTAGAAAATAATGAAAAGTTTTAGATTTGCGTGTAACATTTTTTAATTGAAAAATATGTGGTTGAAATGATATCAAATCATTGTTGAAGAATGTATTTTTTTTTTTTAAATAATGTGGCTCAAACAAACCCTATATTGCTTATGGGATCCACACACAAACCTAAGAGAAACGATTTTTTGAATTAGCATATTCAAATCGCACTTAATAATGTCAATTTTATCCTTACATTCTAGATATGTCATTGTCAATTAAGAATTAGAAAATAATTCCTCCTTCCCCTAAAGATAGACTAGCTTTCTTTTTTCGTTTACTTCTAATTATAGATCACTTTTCTTGTTGAGAATATAGTTAATTTCTTAACTTTCTAATGTATTTCTATTTAATGTATATTGTTATTAACAAATATGAATTGCTCCTATTAAATTATTATTTAATGTATGATATATTAGGAAAAATATATTAAAAAATTATATTTTCAATTGTATTACTTACACTTTCTTAATTTATGGGATAAAGGGAGTAATATAAAATAAGGCTCTATTTGTTTTAGCTAAAAATTAAATTTTTAGTTGATTTTAATAAATGTTGATGAAATTTATAATGGAAAAGTCGATAAAGCTGTGGGTTTCATAAAATGAGAAAAATAAATTTTAGAAAATGGGAGTTGAATATGAACTAAAGTCATTTATGATTTTGGAATGATTATGATTTAATTTCATCATTTATAAGGAGCAGTTTTGGCTGAATATTTTATGTACCGTAAACAACACACTTTAATCATTTATGATGATCTCTCCAAACAATCCCAAGCTTATCGCCAAATGAACTTGACCAAGGCCTCATGTGAAATGAATCCTTTTTCTCTTTACCTTTTTTCCCCCATAGATGATAAAATATATATTGAACACAATTAAATTCAATGCTTAACATTTATCTCTCAATTTTTTTTAGGGCAAGTTGCATCGATTCATAAATAGGATTGTAGCCGAAATCAATCCAACGTTCAACATGAATCTCATTAAGCAAACTTATTAAATATAATTAAATTATAAATCTAAATTTAGTTGAAGATAATACGGATTCTATATCTAGCTTTAGTTGAACTATATTCACACTTTAAGTAAAAACTTTGAGCTTTTATTAAAATTTTAACATCTGTTTGACCTTTATTTTTAATGACATATTTCATGGGTTTTACAATTATTATCAATTTTTACTATACATTTCACCATTTTTATCAAAATCGACTAAAAATTAAATTTTTGTCCCAATTAAGCATGAGCATAATTTAGTACCCAAAAGAAGTTGATTCATAAAATATTATGTCCAAATATCATATAATCGAAATTTTCAACGTTTGACAATTATTATAATGAGAAATTTGGATAAATTGTATTTTGGAATAGTAATTTTTGGAATAATGTGTAGTTAAGAAATGATAAAAAAAGTATTTACGTGTAATATTATTTTATTGAAAATGTATGATTGTGAAGAAGAGAAAAATTTATTACAAATTTAAAGAGAATTAGATGGTGTTTGACACCCATTTTGTTGGAAAAATAAATTTTAGAATAATAGATTGATGAAAAATGTGTGAATAAAAAATAAAAAAAAAATTTATTTACATATAATATTATTTTAATGAAAAATAAATAGTTAAAAGAAAAAGAGAGAAAAATGTATATTAATAAAACTAAAATCAAACGAGACCTTCGAAACGGCAGATACATTCCTAATTGACCATGCCCTTGTTTGAGTCCCATTCTTTTGGAAAAATTTATTTTTTAACAGTATTTTGACATTATTTCAATCACGCATTATTCAATAAAATAATATTACACACAAATTCAAAATTTTTATTTATTTTTTTACATATTTTTTATCAATAAACTATTCAAAAATTCATTCTTCTTCAAAAAATGGCCTCAAGCAAGGGCCATAGTTTGTAGCTGGTTGACCGGAATCCAAAGAAGTTCTCTCACTGAATTTGTGTGACACGCGTCAAGGGAGGGGTGGGAGAGTACGAGAATGTTGGGAAAAGCAGTATTAAAGTCATTCGTACAAGCAGCAGCAGCAGCACATATGGGCTGGTTCCCTCAACAAATGGTTTGTAGTCACGTGGCACCGCCTAGGAACATCTGTTTGTACACGTGTCCACATGTCTCGCATAAAATGTCTGTCCATGTGAAGAGCTCTAAGCCCCGTCCTATTATTGTTCTTCGCTTTAGTCCCTGTTTCTTTTCCATTTATTAGTACCAATGCATTTTAAAATAATTAATTGATGAAAAATGTGTGGTAAAAATTAAAAAAATTTTAATTTTATGTATCAAACAAGGGCTAAATTATAACGCATTTTTTTATTTTCAATTACACATTTTTTAATTAAAATAATATTATAAATAAACTCAAAAATTTCTTTCTTTTTTAATCACACTTTCTCTAAAAAATTAATATTCCTCTCCTAATTTGGGGTTTATTTTTTTAAAAATGAATTTTTTGAAACATATTTTTAACTACACGTTCTTTCATAAAAATATTATACATAAATTTAATTTTCTTAACTGCACATTCTCCAAAAAATCACTATTCCAAAACACATTTTTCCCATAATCTTATTTTAATGGTACCCAAATAGGAACTTAAGATCACAAAATTATCCAATAGTGCCCCGCTTCACCTTATTTCATCTTGTAGGGTGGAATCCGCCCCATTTTGTTGATGGGACAAGGGATAGGAAACATGGTCCTTGTCTCGATCCTCTCTCGATTGTCAACCCTCTGTACTTTGTCTCCGAGAGTATAATTGATATTAGTAAATTCGAGTTGGGCTATTTAAATTTTGAGTACCTGATTCAACTATTACAGTGTTATCAATTCACATTGGAACTCTTAACCCCCTTTATCTGATTAGGTTTTAATTAAAATTGATGAACTCGTTCAATCAAAACTCACTTGATCTTTTAAAAGTTTAGAAAATATGGTACCCAAGTTCTGAAATCAGAACCTCAAGCATGTTAAAAGGGATACTTTTTCCGTAGGGTGACTCCCATTGCTTGACCTTGATGTAATATAATTTACTTGTTTGAGCTCCTTTTTCAAAAAAAAAAAAAAAATTTGTAATTGTGAATTTTAAGAATGTGTTGTTAAAAAATAGGAAAAAAATTGGATTCACGTGTATAATTATTTTATTGAAAATTTGTAATTGAAAAAAAAAATCATTTTCGATAAAATGAATTTTTAAAGAATTTCACTCAAACGAGGACTTAATATGGAAAACAATCAAACAACTAAAAGTCTAATCTACGTGAAATAAATAGATAATATAGACTTTTAGATAGAGAGAGGTTTGATTTGATGTTTTTGTACTCTTAAGAGAAATCAATTTTTGCTCTGATGTAGAAAATATCATCTTAGGGAAGAATCAATTAAGTGTTTGGTAAACTTTGTTTTAAAATTGTTATACGTTTCAAAATCAATATTTTAATATTTTGTAAACAAAAGTAATTTATTATTGTGCCAATATGCACTTACTCACATTAATTATAATGATGTTATTTTATTATTATTGTCATTACATAATTATAATAGTTTTGCAAATTATAAACTAGTTAGTGAATGATCATTGTATTCTTACAGCCCCAATTATTATGAATATTGTATCCCCTTAATCCTAGTTATAATATAAATATGGGTATTGGTTCTAAATTAAATACACACAAATCTATTAACTTCTTTATTTTATTCTCTTTTCTCTTTAGTTTATAACATGTTTTTAGCATGATGTTCTAGCCAATTGGATTGACGAAATTTATTCTTCTTTTTATTGACAAATCTCTAACCAAGTTGAGGTAGGAAAAACAATTTCTCTTCCCTTCAAAGAAAGATAAGAAATTTTAACCAATTGAGTTCACAAAGAAACTCTTCTTTTCGTTAAAAAAAAAAAAGGGGTAACTATTCTCCTAAATTTGAGTTTTATAACAAAGTGGTAAAGATTATTTTGACAACTCCAATTTTTATACATATGTTTTTTAATGTAATTTATTATTTCGTGCAATGTTTCAAAAAAGTACTATATTGTTTTTTCTTAAATAATTAACAATTTATATTAATATTCTAGAAGAATATTAAAGCATTATCACATATCGATATTTAAAAAAGAATATTATTGTTTCTAAAGAGCATAAAATTTTATATATCGATATTGTTGAAGAATATGGTATCACGATTCATAAAGATCACAATTTATATGAACTTATATTCTATAAGAATGCTAAATTATGTTTCTTAAAAGAAGTATAATTTTTATATATCAAAATTCTTGAAGAAATATTATATAATTATTTTTGAAAGTATAAATTTAAAATCAATATTTTAGAAGAATATTGGTTCGTGGCCATAGAGAAATAAAAGAAATTACAGGTTTGGAATTCTTGGTCATAGAATTTGCTTGGAGAAAAAATATATATTCCTCCTATTAAATTTGAACTGTTAAATGTGTGTAATGATAATTTTTTGTGCCCACATGAAATCCTATTACATGTATTATGTGGATGCATATATCTATGCCATGACGATTTATAATACTTATGAATTATTTCAACCAATATTTCTACTTCGATGCATAAATACTTTTGTCAACGATAATGAGAGTTTGTTTAAGCACTTTTGTCAACCAATACTTTTGCCAAAAAATGAAAAACTAATCCTCTGAGTTACGCAAGTTGTGTTGTTTCTCAATTAAGAGAATTTATTTAAGCAGTTTTAAACATGATGAATATTCTTTTTGTGCTACAATTTTAAGTCTGTCAAGAAAAAAGCTAAGAGAGAAATAAAAATATTGAGAATTTTAAAAAATAAATAAATAATTTGAAAATATTAATTTGCCAAACAATAAAGTACTCTAAAAAGGTTATTACGATTATATAGTTTTAAGTGCTTTTATTAATTTATGCCGTTAGATAAATAGACTTCATCTACTCTGTTTTATTGTTTAGTAGAATGTTTTTATAAATTTACAAATATTTATGTAGAAAAACGAGAGACTATTAGATTAATTATTCTTGACAACCATATATTGTCCGCAATAGATAAAAATTGAGGTGACTCTTCTTTACGGATCAAATTGCGAATCATTGAACATTCTATCTCTTAGTGTCGAAATACCTTCATAAAAAAATCTTGAAGTTGTAGAAAAAGATTAAAAAAAAAAAAATTAATTTGTAATATTAAAAGACAAAAACTAACTACTTAAATAGTGAAATTTATCTACCGTAATTAAAGCTTTCTATTTCTCTATTTAAAGACTTTTATCACATATCTTCCCCATATCTAACTACTTACGTAAAGACTTTCATCACATATCCTTTACTACACCATCAATTCAAAAATCCATCACATCATATCAACCCATCTTTCTCAGTCAAACCTTAAAAAAGGTTGAACTCCAACTTTGAAACCTCCACCACCCCGTTCATAGAGTATCATGAGGAAGATAAAATACAGGATGTGCCACAACAGATCAGGGAACAAGAACTTGTCCGTATATTGATACTCACAAAGAGTCAAATTCCATATTTCAGGAATCAAACTTTCATCCTGTGGCTGCCAACAAGGTTGAGACGACGTCGGGAATCAAACCTAACTTTATTAGAGCTTGTTTTCAGTCCAAATCA
>NC_036256.1:9827544-9867115 GCF_002742605.1 Olea europaea var. sylvestris | reverse complement strand
AAATACCTATTTGAACTAATTTTTATTCATCCTCAATGAATCATTTAGTACTATGGGTATATTTGTATCTGTTACAAGAACCCTGGATATTTACTTCTTGGTTTAAAATGTACCAAATCATTTAACACAAATATTTATTGGCCAAATAAATGAATAACTTGAAAAGTAGTTGTAAATACATATGAAAATAAACATTTTAAAGGAGCAATTATTAGAATTAATAAAGTTAGATTAAACTAAATCAATCATCTTAATATTAAGAACTTTGCCTATTTTATATATATGACACAAAAATGAGAATATTCATACAATACATCACAAATAGGAAAAAAAAATAAAGCAAATACAATATTAAAGATAAAACCCCTTTTGGTTGGATTTTTTAAGATTGCCATTGCTTAATCTTGAGTTTCCCCAAAATTTCTTTCTTCCTTTGAGTTTTTCTCCTCATTTGTGCCCTTGTTCTTGGTCTTTTCTCCCCCAAAACATGCACGTAAAATGATAAGAAAAAGAGAAGAATGAATGATGAAAAGAGAATGGGGCTCAATTGCTGAATTTTGCCTTTTAAATGCCGTAAAAAAATGTCCCCCAAAAATTACAAAAGAGCCCCTGAATTTTCAAAAATAAATAAGACAGTGCTTGTCGAGAATGAATGGCGTCCGTGGAGTGTACTGGTGCGAGCGCTACACTCCGAAAGCAAGGTTAAAGATTTTGCTCTTGGGGTTTAATTTGGGCGCCGATCACGTGCGCCCCGATTTTAGTCGTGGGCGCAGGGCTTCCCTTTGGTTCCAGATTTGCAATTAATCCCTTGGTTTAATTGCACATCAATTCCTTCAACTTTGTCTTGTAAAATTTTTCCTTCAACTTTGTCTTGTAAAATTTAGTTCTCAAATTTTGACTTTCATTTCAATCACATCTCTTCATAAATTGCATCCAAGACCCCTCAGCTTTCGATCCTTGTGCACTTTAGTCCCCAACTTCATATTTTTGTACGATTTTCAATCCTTTTTCTCTTCTTCTTCTTCTTCTTCTTCTTTTTTTCTTTTTTTTTGCTTGTTCTCTTCCAATGGATGATTTTCAACGTACAAAAGTAACAATTACACAATTATGATTAGAAATATGCTCATTTCATCGATAATTAGCTATGAATGGGAAAGAATATAATATTGGAGGATAGTTGCCTTTTCCTATATATATATATAAAAGTTTAGGAAAAAGACAGGTAGAAGAAAGATGTAGTTTACCAATAGCAAGTGGTAGGAGATTAATTTTAGAAAGAAATAACTGCAAACCTTAAGATACACCTTGTATGATAGATAATTAAATGGAAAAATTTTGTGATTGGACCATTTAGTGTATCTATACAAATCACTATAAAAGAAATGTGGGTTTATTTAGAAAATTATTTAGGAAAGACAGCATTAGACATATATGTTACAGTCAAAAGAATAAAGTTGGAAGAAATTAGATTAAGCCTTTATCTGATCCTTATTATTTCCAAAATACGTTTTTTCTATCTTCTTTTTCAACCACACGTTCTTTAATAAAATATTATTACGTGAAAACACAAAATCTTTTTTTTTAATCACACAATCTCCATTAATCTACTATTCTAAAATGCATTATTAGTCAAAAATGGGGTTTAAACGGGCATTAAGTATGACGGGAGGAGAAAATCCAAAACATTTTACTAGCATTATTAGAAAAATATATGATCTAATCAAGTGGAGATACTTCTTAGGAACAAATAAAGTTTTAGAAGAATTAGAAAAATTAAGTATAAGCAGCATGAAGTATATGAATTCATTTTTTATTAGATTTTGAAATACTAGTTAGTGCAGTAGGACTAACATTCGATGTACCTATACGTTATAGATTATGGCTATGTTTGAGCCCCATTTTTTGGGAGAGAATAGATTTTGTTATAGTGATTTTCTAGAAAATTTGTGGTTAAGAAATTGGAAAAAGCTAAGAGAGAAGTAAAAATATTGAGAATTTTAAAAAAAAAAATTGAAAATATTAATTTGCCAAATAGTAAAGTACTCTAACAAGGTTATTATGATTGTATTGTTTTAAGTGCTTTTATTAATTTATGCCATTAGATGAATAGACTTCATCCGCTCTGTTTTATTGTTTAGTAGAGTGTTTTTATGAATTTCAAATATTTATGTAGAAAAATGAAAGATTGTTAGATTAATTATTCTTGACAGCTATATATTATTCACAATAGATAAAAATAGAGGTGACTCTTTTTTACAAATCAAATTGTAAATCATTGAACATTCTAGCTTTTGGTGTTGAAACCTCTTGATAAAAAAAATCTTGAAGATTGTGGAAGGAGACAAAAAAAATTAATTTGTAATATTAAAAGACAAAAACCTCTATTTAAATAGTAAAATTTATCTACCCTAATTAATGCTTTCTATTTCTCTGCATAAAGACTTTCATCATATATCTTCCCCAGATCTAACTGTGTACGTATTCATCACATATCCTTTCCTACACCATCAGTTCAAAAATCCATCACATCATATCTCAATCAAACCTAAAAGGTTGAAACCCAATTTTGAGGGTCTCCCACCGTCGCATCTCTAAAACATCGTGAGGGAGGTAAATCGCGGGATATGTCCTAACAAGTCAGGGAACAAGAGCTTGTCCGTACACCGATGCCCATAAAGAGTCCAATTCCATATCTCAGGAATCGAACCCTCACACTGCGACTATCAGTAAAGTTGAGACCACCTCACTTCTATCTTTTGCACGACTGAGCTATGCCCCGAGGGGCCTCTCAATCAAACCCAACTATTATTAGAGCTTGTTTTCAGCTCAAATCACACGGTTTATGAAAAGAACAGATTAATTATTTAAAGGAAAAATTGCAGTCGAGGTACCAAACATTTCGTTTATTAGTAGACTTTGCTCAAATCTTTAGTTTGTGCCACCCACTGTATCAAATCTTTCAAAAATATGCACCGGCGAGTTCAAATGGATGAAATCCGTCCGTTTGACCTTTAGTTGACCAAGAATGGTAAATGTTGACCTATTTTGACTAAATTAAAAAGGGTAAAATGGTAACTTGATAATTATCACATTAAATAAATTGAAAAAAAAATCAAAAAATTAAGAAAAAATTCAAAACTAATACTGCCCCCACCCCACCCCACATTTCCTCCTCCTCCTTCTCCGGCCAACCACACCATGGTAGCCATTGACACCGCCACCACCCACTCAATGCCGGAAAAACCACCGGATCTTGACATCACCAACACCTCCTAATCCCACTCTACATCCCATAACAGAAAAATAGCAAGAATTGGTTGAAAATCAGGCATATTTCACACACAAAAAATCGTTACTGCGCACGGCTGTACCTCCAATTCTGGCCAATCCTTCAACACCCATAGCCTAACTTCGTTACAGGCTGTTAATGCTCCCCTAGACGAGCAGTTCCATGGCCCCAAATGATCAAGAAACGGTTTAAATCGGAAATAAAATGTAATAGACCGGACCGGTAAAGTTTTCCCCATTCATTCGGTGATACAGGAAAAAATCTGTGTAAGCACTCACAAATTAGACCAGTAAAGTTTTTCCCATTCATTTTGTGTTAAACGCAAAGCATTCGATGAGGATACATGTGAAATCGGCTTCAATGGTGGCCGAAAAACACTGGTTTTCGGTCTATAGAAACGTGGTTTTTGGTCCATAGAAACACTGTCGCTCATTTTTTGCTAGGGCTTGGGATGCAGCTTCAAGCAGTTGAGCCGTCGACGGCGGTGGTTTTGGGTGGGGTGGGGTGGCGTGGGGTGGGGTGAAGAAGATGACCTTATTTTAATTTCTTTTCTTAATTTTTTTTTGATTTTTTTGAATTTATTTAATATGGTAATTATCAAGTTACCATTTTACCATTTCCAATTTAGTCAAAATAGGTCAACATTTACTATTCTTGGTCAACTAACGGTCAACTGGACAAATTTCATCCATTTGGACCCCCCGTGCATATTTTTGAAAGGTTTGAAACTGTGGCCGGCACAAACTAAAGGTTTGAGCAAATTCTGCTAATAAACGAAAGATTTGATACCTCGGCTGCAATTTTTCCTTATTTAAATCTAGAGCATCTTGAAAATATTAAAAGAAAAGATGGTTTACACACAATCTCTTCAATTTGTAACTTTGATAAAATAAAATAAAATAAATAAACATCTTTTACATTATGAAGATAAATAGTTAAATAGTATGATAGAGTTAAATGTAAATTTAATTTATAAGAAAGTTTATAGTCATGTAGATATCTGTACAACATCTCCTATTGCATTTTTAGATGGAATATACGTAGAGTTTATTTTTCGAAGGCTAGGGCCATCACGAGGTATTCCATAAGCAAAAGCTTAATCAAATACTAAATGGTCTAGATTATATTTTGTTGAATACGGTAGAACCTCGAAAGAATCCAAAAATGATTGACAGGATCAGATGGGATTCGAATAACAAATGATTTGTGGCTGCAATGTTTTGATCAGGTGATCTTCACCTTACTTGATGATTTACTGGAAATGGCTCAGCAAAATTCTACAAAGGAATATCGCAAAAGAACTATCTCAACAACTAATAAAAATGTAGAAAATGTATTAGAAAATATGAGTAGAAGTATAAAAATCTTAGAAATTTGTTTAAAATATAGTAAAAACCAAAATAGTGAAATATTAAAAAAAGAAGTTTTGCAATACAAATGAAATAGATATTAAATATTATTTAGAAAAATCCCTAAAAGAAAACTGTAATAATTTACAAAAGATAAGCACACACAAGTTAGAAAACAGAGTAGTAAAGAAAAGTCTATAGATTCTCTTAACTAAGACTTGGACATCTTAATAAGCCCCGTTTGGCTACTATTAAATTAAATTTGGTTTCTCTCTCTCCTATTTTCAATCACGCAATCTTTATAAAATAATATTATATGTAAATCGAAAATATTTTCTTCCTTTTCAATCCTTCATTTTTCAAAAAATATTATTTCACCCATTTTAATTTGAAAAAATAGGGGCCAAACGGGAGCTAAAAAAGTTAGAAAACTTAAACTCAGAAAAACTAAAGAATCTAGAAAGTTTAAAAAGATTAAGGGTCCGTTTGATTGTAAAGATGAAATTTAGGTGGGAAGAAAACGAATTCCAAGGAATTGAATTACCTATAAATTGTTTTACTGAGAATTGTCAATTGTTGTGTTTGATTGGTACAATTTTTCACGTGAAATTTTTTGAAATAAAAGTATTTTTTGTTGTTCTTTTGGCTTTTTTTTACATGAAAACTGTCAATTAAGGAGATAAAATTTACTGATATTGAGGATATAATTTGTTTCCATTGCAAAAAAAGCGAAGAAATTATCTATTTTTTGGTGTTCGTTTGACTTTATTTTATATGAAAAGTGTTAATTAAAAAAAAACATTTTTTACAATTAGGGATATAATTTGTTTCCATTGCCCCCCCCCCCTCGCCCCCCCAAAAGTAGCCTAGATAATCAATTCCCACCATCTTTGAAAACCAAAAAAATTTCTCATTTCCAAGAAAACCAATAAAACGAATTCGGTGGAAAAGGGGAAAAAAAATATAAAAGCTATCAAATAGCCAAAAAAATGGAAAATGGAATTGCATTTCCTAGTTCCATGAAAAATTGTTACTATCAAACAGGGCCTAAGTGGATTCATACATGATTGACAGGGGAAAGCAAATTGTAGCTTATAGTAGTAGAATATTAGGTAATCCTTTAATAAGATCAAAAAGTGAAAAAAAAAAATGAAATTAGAAACAAGATCAGAGTTTTTAATAGATGTTGAAGAACAAATAAAACTTTTATACAGAATAAACTAAAACTAGTAAAAGCCCTAAACATATACAAAAAATGAAATATCTCTAGCAAATCATTAAAATATCAACATTATTGAAAAATATGTGTTTCATGTACACACAAAAATCAATTTGTATCTTTAGGTTATATATAAAAGGAATCTTATAAAAAATTGTTAATAAAAATTTTCAATATACTCTTTTATGATTAATAATAATAGGAGTAAAAGGACCACTCAGAAAATTTTTAGAGCCAAAGTGCACCGATCCTGTTCAAATAATAAAGTGGACGATAAAATCAAGTTGATTTCTCAAGGAGTGTTTACTCGTAATTACACTATACTTAATTTAATTCTAACAAAGCAACGCACATAATTTCTGGATTTTGATTTTGAAAATGAGAAAAATAATTGAAAACTTTACAAAATGAACAAAATGTAAACTGTGGGAATTTCCGAGGATAACGTAGTTGAGATTCATGATATCTCTTAACTGTAGCCTAATTAATTTATCCACAAGCAAATTAGCAAATTAATCATTTTGTATGTTAGACTCGATTTTTCAATTTTAACTAATTATCTATCCCGAGTAAAATTAGCCCTAATTGATTGGTTTAACTTAATATATTTGTATATCGATTAAAATTCAAACAATAACATTAAATCTCTGTGAAAAAATATAGAAAACTAAGGCCCTAAACTAAAATAATGAATCTTTAAATGCCTATTTGAACTAATTTTTATTCATCCTCAATGAATCATTTAGTACTATGTGTATATTTGTGTCCGTTACAAGAACCTTGGATATTTAAAATGTACCAAATCACTTGAAAACAAATTATTGGTCAAATAAATGAGTAGCTTGAAAAGCAGTAGTAAATACATATGAAAATAAACATTTTAACATCAAAGAGCAAGGATTAGAATTAATAAAGTTAGATTAAGCTAAATCAATCGTCCTAATATCAAGAACTTAGCCTATTTTATATATATGATACACAAATGAGAATATTTATACAATACATCACAAATAGGAGAAAATAATAAAGTAAATACAATATTAAAAATAAAACCCTTTTTGGTTGGATTTTTTAAGATTGCCGCCGCATAATCTTGAGTTTCCTCAAAATTTCTTTACTTCCTTTAAGTTTTACTCTTCATTTGTGCCCTTGTTCTTGGTCTTTTCTCCCCGAAAACATGTACATAAAATGATAAGAAAAAGAGAAGAATGAATGATGGAAAGAGAATGGGGCTCAGGTGACGAATTTTGCCTTTTAAATGCCCTAAAAGATGTCCCCCAAAAATTACAAAAGAGCTACTGAATTTTCTTAAAAAAATAAGATAGTGCTTGTCGAAAATGAATGGCGTTGGCAAAGTGTATTCTGGTGCGACGTTAAGAGCCTGTTTGAGAGTAATTTTGAGAATTGAATTTTTGACCGTTAGAAAAAAGGTGGGATCTATTTATAAGAGAAGAAATCAAATATGATGACTGTAATAGTGAAGTAACGGTCAAAAAATCAATTTTTTGGAGGAAAAAATCATTCCCAAACAGGCTCTAAAGATTTTGCTCTTGGGGTTTAATTTGGGCGCCGATCGTGTGTGCCCCAGTTTTAGTTGCAGGCGCCTGGCTTTCCTTTGGTTCCAAATTTGCAATTAACCCCTTGGTTTAATTGCACATCAGTTTCTTCAACTTTGTCTTGTAAAATTTAGTTCTCAAATTTTGACATTCATTTCAATCACATCTTTCATAAATTGTAGTAAGATTCCTCAACTTTCGATCCTTATGCACTTTAGTCCCCAACTTCATTTTCAATCCCCCCTCTCTCTCACTTTTTTTTTTCCTCGCTTGTTCTCTTCCAATGGGTGATTTTCAACATATAAAAGTAACAATTGCACAATTATGAGTAGAAATATGCTCATTTCGTCAATAATTAGCTATGAATGGGAAAAAATATAACATCGGAGGATAGGTACCTTTTCCTCGCAAACCTTAAGATAGACCTTGTATGATAGTTAAATGGAAAAAATTTGTGATTGGAGTATCTATACAAATCATTATAAAAGAATTGTGGGTTTATTTAGAAAATTATTTAGGAAAGACAATATTAGGCATATATGTTACAGTCAAAAGAATAAAGTTGGAAGAAATTAGATTAAGCCTTTATTTGATCCTTTTTATTTCCAGAATACAATTTTTTCTATTCTTTTCAACCACATATTCTTTAATAAAATAATATTAAATGCAAACACAAAACCTTTTATTATTTTTTTAATCACAATTTTCATCAATCTACGATTCTAAAATACATTCTTAGTCAAAAAATGGGGTTTAAACGAGCATTAATATGTGGTTTAAAAACCATTTCTCAAAATCACTCTCGAACAGGCCTTTTATTACAAATTCTAAAAACATGTATGAAATTCTGATAAATCTATTAAGTAGGATAAGTATAGTTGAAAATTATAACTATGAAAAATAATCTAAGTTTTGCATTTCAAAAATTTGAAAATTGTATAATTGACTAATGGTAGGAGCTATTAAGTAAATATTATATTTTATAATTTTAGATGTTTAATATATATTATTTTAATTATTAAATAATTTTTAAAATGATTAAAAATTTAAAATAATATTATAAATAAGAAAACCTTTTTTTTACTCATAAGCTCGTAATGCTTGAAGTTTCGGCGTCGCGCTTAGTCACGCTTTACATTTTTTAGAACACAATCAATGAAAATCTTGAATAAAGAAAGAAGTATGGAAACGTAAAAAGAAACATGAAAAAAATGAGTACGAGATTGGTAGCAAAGTAAAGGCTTCGGTTCAAGCTTTTTTCTATCAATAACTAATTACCTTGCGCGCCGATATGTTGTTATTGGGAATTTAGATCAATTACTTAATCAACATGCAAAACCCTCATTCTAAGAAGCTCGAAAATAATATAAAACATATGGAGAAAAAACAACACGAAAAACTCATATGACTTAAGACACATTCACGCTGAATGTTTAATTAGAAAATGGACGCCAAATTACTTCAATGATTTAAATGAAATATTAATTCAGTAATGAGTTTGAAACAAATTAAAGTTCAATAGCCAAGAAGACACTAAGTTCAAAGTTCAGTACCCACTTGTAAAATTGACCCACTATAAAATGTCAAAACAGATTTTTACTCGATTCAGTGTACCTGCAAATCTGCAAACTCAACAAGAGTGGCATAAGCCCTAGCCGCTCTCCATAAACCCTTCTCTTTTATCAGGTTCTTCTTTTTCCTTAAAACTCCATAAATCTGAGCTCTATTAGTGACCTGTATGATTGTTGGTTTCTCTACTTGTATTTTTTCTGTATGTATATGTTTCTTTGGTTTTTATTCTGAGTTAATTTCTTCGTTGTTCCTTTTTTTTTTTTTTTGTCCTGCAATTGTGTTTTTGTACCACTATTTCAGTATTTATGTTTTTTATCAGGAGTCTTTTCTTGTAATCTTTTTAGTTTCATTAGAAATTGATTTAAATATGAGGGTTTAAAGCATCTTATTATTTTGCACCTTCCAAGATATTATTTGAGTTATCTTTATATTTCTATGTTTTGATGTAGAAAAATAAATTATTATTTTTTCGAATTTTTATGTTTCACCGTGTTTTGTTGTCTGTATGCACTAGCTCTGGTGCTTGTTCTGCCAATTTGAAAGTTGTGTAGTGTTTTTTAGGTTTAGTGATTTTGTGAAGAAGATTATTTTGTATGTTGCTTGATGATTTTGATGATAGCTTTCTTGATTTCAGCATAGCTTTCTTGATTTGACTATGGTGAAAGCTTATTAATAAATTTGTTTAACCAGTGAATTCACCATTTGTTGTGCGAGATATATGGTTACCATTTGTTGTATATCATTTTAGGCACGTTATCACATGATATTATAGACGGAAACAGGAATCAAAATAACTTAAGGTAACATTTTTATACATTTTGATCTTGTTCATTCACCTATGAACTTAGCATTTTCTATTTGGACACCATTGTTATTATTGTTGGGACCATCTACTCATCATAAGATTATATGGATTGGGAGGGTTGTTGATACATTACTGTTTTCTCTGCCCAGCTAGATCTTTGCTATTTCTTTTTCTTTCAAACTGATTTAGATGCTTGGACTTCTTGATTTATTCTTGCAGTTTATTGTGCAAATGGCATTCTACAACAAAGTTGGAACCTTGTTGAGGCAGAGCATCTCTTCGAACAGTACATTGCATGGGCAGGTGCCATTGATTAATGCCATTCGCTGCATGTCTACAAAGCTTTTTATTGGTGGTATGTGCCTCAAGTACCTTTTTCGAGTGATTTATCAGTATTCTGCAACAGATTTGTATTGTGCTGTGATAAATGCTATACCTTTTCTTTTGATAGGGCTTTCATATGGAACTGATGACCAATCCCTTAGGGATGCATTTTCTAGCTTTGGTGATGTTGTTGAAGGTGAGTTATGTGTCATTTCTTGCAATTTGACATTGAGATGAAAATGGTGTTGGTTTTGGCCTAGTGGAAATTAATTTAGATATTTGTCAATTGATGCTGATTTGTACGTAGCATTTCACATACTAAGTTCATATGAATAGAGGTCCTGTTTGGCATTTGTATGTTATTCACGTTGATTCCTTTGGGTGCCTCTTATCTGAAGAGTATCCTTTACTTGTTTTTGTTCATGAAAGCATTTAAGATTTGATTTTATAGCTTACTGATGGAAAAATATTAGTTTTCCCAGTTTTATGTTGATGTTTATGTTTAATACCTTGATTTCTTTTCTTTCTAGAACTATAAACGGACGTTGACAATCCTGGGACACCATAGGGCAAGTATCTCATCAGGGTTTTGATAGAATTTTAAAAATACCATCTAATTATTAAATATTGAATAATCATCTTCGAGACTTGTCTTCTCAATTTATATTCCAAATTCATACGAAATAACAGGGGTTTGTTGTTTTGTTTTATGGCACTCTCAACAAGTTAACGAGAAACTTGACTGCCTGATAATTGGATTTTTGGGTTACTCTATAGCATCACCATAGGTAATTTATTGCATTTCATCCTCCTCCTTTCCATATAAAGGTATGTTGGTGGATCATTTCTATGTTAGAATTAGTCATACACTTGGATATGATAATTGGTGTCCTCAAAACTTTGTACCTTTTGTTTAACAGCTAGAGTCATTACTGATCGAGACACTGGAAGGTCAAGAGGATTTGGGTTCGTGAACTACTCAACTGAAGAATGTGCTAATTCAGCACTATCGGCCATGGATGGACAGGTGAGATGAATCTCTCTCTCTCTCTCTCTCTCTCGTGGTTTTATGTGTAACTTTACCCTTTCCTCACTGCAGGAACTGAATGGAAGGAATATCCGAGTTAGTCACGCCAATGAGAGACAACCTCGCAATAACTTCGGTGGTAATCCTGGAGGAGGTTTCCGTGGTGGATTTGGTAATGATGCGAATGACGGATATTGAAGGACTCTCATTGTCTGTATAGTCAGTGACAAGTTTCTTTATTTCCCAAGTTGAGATGCATGCTTTGATTGTTTGCATGTGCTTTTAGAATCTTTTTGCTTGCGTTGTAGGGAGAATTGGATTGACTCAAACTCAAGTTTTAGTATGCTTTGAATACTAAATTTACTTTTTGCTTCAATTGATATGATCTCGAGGAAAAGTATATTATCGGTTCAAATAATTATACTATTTGAATGAAAGGGCATGTTTTGAATTTTAATTAAATTGTTCTGATGAATTGTGACTTGTCTATCCGTTCTTTCATATTGTACTTCAAACCATTTCTTGAACAATTTCAGAAAACCCTCCTGTTTTAGGTTGAACGGGGTCATCGTTTTTCACTATAACCAGGTGGATGGTCAGCCTTGACTGGTTCCTTGGTGACGTGAGGTCATGCAGATGCATATATACGATGTGGCTTCAAGAATAGGTATTAGGGTTCGTTTGACATGGTTTAAGGAAAGTAAAAATGAGCTTTTGAGATTAAAAGTTGCTTTGGACCTGCTTATTTAATTTGATCGAAGTGTTTCTTTTAGTTATAAGATTTTTAGAGGAAGATGGTTCAATGTTGCTTCCTTTAAAAGAATATTTAGGGTAATTTTTTTTTCTTCTTAAAATTAGTTTTTTTTAACAAAAATTAAGAGTTTTTCCGGGAAGCAAAAGTGAAAACAATGCCAAATGGACCTTTAATCAAGACATCGAGTCTGTAACCTTTAGTAGCAAAGGGTGCCATGAAATGATAGATGCTGCCATTTTCGTTGAGCTTCGTGCAAAATACCCATTTAGAGCAGATAATGTTGGCATTGGTATGTCTTGGGAGGTAAGTGTTGCGGTTCAACTTTTAAGTGATGCATCGTTTTGAAAGGCTCCTCTCCAATTTCCTCGATTCTATGTTACTCTGTTCAAGGCCGGCTTCTCTCACATTTTGAGCTTTGCCGTAGCATTCTGCGAAGAACTTGTTTTATTTACATCGAGATGTTTTCAACATGCTCTTTACGTCAAGATGTTTTCAATGTACCAAGAGCATATCAATCATCTGTAACTAATATGGTATCGAATGTTCTATTTTTCCATTTCACTCACTCAAACCTAGAAATCGGACGGGGAACATCAGGACAAACATTTCGATCTAGGTTGAGTTCAGATTTGGTGTCTTGAGCTTCTTGTTGGGGAGGATAAAATCAATTTACATGTCAATTGCGATTTACAATTCTTGAATGTTAGGAAGGTTTTTTATACCATTCTGAAGTGCTCACGGTTTACATCTTATTGCACCTTTCAATTTACAATCTAAACGACGAGGTTGCAATAGTGAATTAAAATGATTGTGCCAAATCGATTTAAAAAATTTAATTCGTGATTTTCATCTCTTTTGACTTGTTTTTGGGTTTTGACCAGTTATGTGGCTTAAATTTATTTACTGAAAAATCGTTAAGCATGAAACAGTGAACTTAAAATAACTAGTTAAAGGTGACTATTTAAACTATGTTTAATTATTCAATTTCGTTCCAGTGAATGTGAACTTCAAGTTGAATAAAGTTCTGTCTGGTATCAATTGAGACATGTCTAATATGAATAATTAATAAAACAATCTCAAGCCCCCGACTAATTAATCTCGACTCCACCCCATCTATACATTTTCTATACGTCAAAAATATATTAGAACTATAATAATGGTCTGTTTGAGCCACATTATTTTAAAAAAATACATTCTTAAACAGTGATTTGACATCATTTTAACCACACATTTTTTAATAAAATAATATTACAAGCAGATAAAATTTTTTTCCTTATTTTTTAATTACACATTTTTCATCAATACACTATTTAAGAATGTATTATTATCAAAATAATGTGGCTTAAACACCCACTAAATCTTTAATTGAACAACTCGGTGGATGAGACAATACGTTAAACATGTGGTGTGCGTGTGGAGAGCATGACATTCCAACCAAAATTCAAGTCATCCAAAGCCTCAACAACCTCATCTCGAGGCACTATACCTATTTCATATACCATCCAAAAGGAGTGCAAAAATAAGAAAATCCCAAACGAAGAAAGTTAGAGAACCCTAAAACGCGAGTGAATGCTTCAAATTCGAAATTTTTTGGTAATTTGTGATGCAACAAATGAATTTATGTCAGAAACACAAAACAATCAAAAACCCACCAAAAAAATCGAAAAAGGCAAAACCTACGGGTAATTAATTTCTTACCTCTAATTCAATGAGATGGGGAAGTAGATGATGTTAGGAGCCTCTAAGATGAAAAAATTCATGCAATGGAAGGTGCAAATACGTGGGTGAGATAGGTGTTTGAAGAAAAATGAGAGAAATTCGAGAAGAAACTGAGTTTTGTGCCCTTGAATAAAGGGCTTGTCGCTTGAGTGAGAGGCCAGTGCTAGAGTAGCAACAGAGCCTCTGCTTTTAACGCTTACAAGCGGGCGAAAACATTTTAACAAAAATGGTACCAATTTTTTTAAAATTTTGAAATATAGCACCAATTTGATTGTCATGATCCAACATGTATGATTACTTAAAAATGCAAATGATAGCAAGCAAGACATAATCAATGAATAGGAAAACTTTTCCACATACTCAAATCAAGTTTATATAGAGTAAATTGTTTATGTGATCCATGCATGAAAAGTTCCACTAATTCCTCGTGAGCAAGATTCCAAACTCTAAATTTGTGAGAAAGGACACGCTAAAATCCTTGCTAAATGAGTATTTCTCTACTAATGAAAGTCAAATCCAACATTACTAGGTCCTAAAAAAACTCAAGTTGATTGTTCAGTGTATAAATTTCTTTCTCCCACTGTTAGTAAGCACAATCTTTTATTATATTTTATCTTTTCTTATGTGCATTTCTATCTCCATTAAGCGACTAAAATGACTCCGTGACAAGCTTTAGGTCGGTGACTTCAAGACAGTTGACCATAGGGCACCAAGTTATGAGAAACCCCTCAAGTTTAATTGCTTGAGTCAAATAGGCTCCGAAAAAGAGTATAAGATAAAGCTCATTTCGTAATAAATTTCAAGTTTTGATACAATAGCTTTTCTGTCAAGGGGATATTAGAGGTGTAGCTCAAACTAGTTATGGATCAATTCATATTAATGGTCACCTCATCAACAGATGACGGCTATCCCAAATCTCAAACATGCGGTCAGGACTAATTTATAATGTCATAGTGTGTGTTGTGCAAATGGTACATGAAGAGATCTATACCAAGTACTCCATATGAAGCTAAACAAAGTAATGGAAATTACGTAACTATTCATCCGTTGCATGCATACTCGATCAAAAATGCAAATTCAAGTAATCAAATACGATACTATAGTGTTCCTCCATTTTTAATTTTTAATTTTTTTGAAGAAACAAACAAAAGTGAATATGCATAAAATGCAATGTATGCAAGAACGGAAGAATAGCATGAATTGTACATGCAAGCACCTAAGTACCTAATCAAAGAAACACCAATAGCTTTCCTAAGATTCTCAAACCTCAAATCATCTAGGGGCTTAGTAAACAAGTTAGCTATTTGGTGTTCTGTAGAGATGTGCTCAAGAGATACAACAAGGGTCTCTACTAGCTCTCAGATGAAGTGATGCCTAATATCTATATGTTTGGTCAGAGAATGTTGAACATGATTTTTGAAAATATATATAGCACTTGTGTTACCCCAGAACACAATCATAGTACCCTTCTTTATCTCATAATTACTCAACATTTACTTCATCCAAAGCAGTTGAGTGCAACAACTTTCAGTGGCTATGTATTCGATCTCGGCTATGGATAATGAGATAAAATTTTGTTTTTAACTCATCCAAGCTACTAGATTAGAACCAACAAAGAAACAGCCTCTCGAAGCGCTCTTTCTATTATTAGCATTTCCTGCCCAATTGGCATCGAAATAGCTGACAAGATCAAGATTAGAGTCTCTAAAGTACAAGATTCCATGATCTAAGGTGCCATTTACATATCAGATGATGCGGCTGACTGTGCTTAAGTGGGATTCGTTAGGATAAGCTTAAAATCTAGCGCAAACCCCAACGCTAAATGCTATGTCAGGTCTACTAGCTTTAAGATATAGTAAAATACCCATCATACTCCTGCATAGTGTCCGATGAAGACTATTTCCTCTAGGATCATGACCTAACTTAACACTCGTTCTTATGGGTATTCTAGTGCCTTTTTTGCTATCTTCCCTAAATCTCTTGACAAGGTCTTTAGCGTACTTTGATTGAGAGATAAAAAACCCACCATTCATTTCGTTTACTTGGAAACCAAGAAAGTAACTTAATTTTTCAACCATGCTCATCTCAAATTCTTGTTGCATGCATTCAACAAATTCATGAACAAGAGAGTCAATGAGAGGACCAATGATAATATTGTTGACATAAATTTCAGCTATAAGGATGGTTCCTTTAATATGTCTTATGAATAAAGTTCTGTCTGCACCTCCTTCGGAGAAACTACGTTACACTAGGTATGCAGTGAGTTTATCATACCAAGTTGTAGGAGTTTGTTTAAGATCATATAAAGCTTTATTTAGTTCGTAGACATAATGTGGAAACTTATGGTCAATGAATCTTTTTGGTTGTTCAAAATAAGCTTTTTCTTGAAGTATTCTATTCAAAAAGGCACTTTTGATATTTATTTGATAGAGCTTGAATTCTAAAGTACAAGCAATAGTAAGAAGAATTCTAATGGACTCAAGACACGTAACATGGCAAATATCTCATCAAAGTCAACACCTTCAACTCGAGTATATCCCTGGGCAACTAATCTAGCCTTATTCCTGGTTATGGTACTTTGAGCACTGGTCTTATTCTTAATTATCATTTCTTGAAGCAGACGATTTTTTCTCTCAACTACTCCATTTTGTTGTGGAGTGATTGGTTAAGAGAACTCATATTAGTTTCCTTCCTCCAAGCATGAGTTCTTAAGGTTAGGGTTTTCAAACTCTTTTCTATGATCACTTCAAATTCTAGTTAATGTGAAAAATTTTCTCATTTCGAAGTCTTTTGCATAAGAATTTAAGGAGGCTAAATACATTAAATTTTTCTCTCAACAACTCAATCCATGTGTATCTAGAGAAATCATTTTCCATAACCAAAGTATAGTGCTTACTTCCAAGGTTCTCAGTCCTGGACAGTCCCATTAAATCCATATGAAATAATTCTAAAGGCCTAATTGTCAAGATATTAGAAGTTTATTTATTATTTACTCTAATTTTTTTACCTTGTTGACATGGTCCACATATAATGTTTTCAGTTTGTTTAAGTTGAGGTAAACCATCAACAGCTTCCTTCTTAGCCAACTTTGACAAACTTTTATAGATTAAATTATTGAGTCTTTAATGCCAAAGTTCAGTCACATCAAACTTAGCACTACTACACATAGTTGGAATTTGGAAGAACATCATAATAGTTGTCAGAAGTCTTACCCCTTCAAGGACAACGTTACCAATAGGATCATAGACAATACACTTTTTCTTAAAAAAACTAACCTTATAATCAGCATCACATATTTGACTAACAATTAACAAGTTAGATATTTTTTTTTATGATTTGGTATTCGGGCCAACTTACTCGCACTTCGACTAATCCCACGGGCCTTGAAGCTTATAGCCAGATACTCACCTCAATGGCTTTGAGGTGACTCAAACTAGTGACCATTGGGAAGCAAACCCAGGGCCTGACAAGTGAGCTATCCTTCAAGGTTAACAAATTAGATATATTGACGGTACTTTTATGAAGGATAGGTATAGTAGCCCCGCCTTTAATGATAACTATATAGTCATTTTAATCATCAATGGTAGAGAACAAAGATGAGTTTATTTCCACACATATGTTTAGAATATGCACTATCGACATACCACATTGAGTTATTTTGAGTTTTAAGTGCAACATGGACAACATAGCAGATCAATTTTTCATCATACCTACGGATATCACTTTTCTTAAGCCAAACTTTCTTAGAAATGGAGGTACTCCTAGTCAATTGTGTCATCATCTCAGTTAGGTGACTAACCTGATTGGTAAGGAAGTTAACCTGGCTAGAGATCTCCTAACTTCTACTATTCACAAGTCTATAACACCTAGGCCTTGTGTGTCCCTGAGTGCCATAATTGTGACAAGTAGGAATAAACATAGGCTCAAAACTACGTGATTGCTGATGTTGGTTTCCAGGTAGGTTGTTCCTACATGATCTAGTAGGCCTCTGTCATAAGACTCTCTTGCCCTTGGGTTCAGGATTAACAAATTACTAGGTTTGTTGGTAGTTGGGACAAAGTTGGTCTTGGATGTATTAGCAATGTTTTTATCAGTCTGAAAATATCCTAGACCTTGCCTATTTCCAGATGGCTTATTCATTTCTAACAAATTATCAAGTTTCTGAATACCACAACAAAGTTGTGTATTGGATTCTTCTAGATCATTTGTTAATGTATTAACCTTAGTTTCTAACTTCTCATTGACAAATCTCAACCCACTAAGATTTTTGGAAGTCCTGAAGATCAGGTACGAGTCTCTCTTTCTCTCTCTTAAGTTCATTAATATTTCTCAACACATCTTTATTGATCTTCTTAATCTTAAGACTCTCCTTCAATGATCGTTCATGAATATCTTTCTCATTCTCAGGTTCTCACTACGCTCCTCTTCCTCAACCTTCTCACTCTTATTGTCTGATTCACTCTTAACTATAGACACGAATGCCATATAGTTTCTTTCATCCTCACTGCTAGAGGAATCACTCTAATCACTAAGATTGGTTTCATCATCAGTCAGTGATACTGCCGATGCCTTACCCTTTTCTTTATTCAAGTTCTTTTTATAGATGGCACATTCATTCCTATAGTGACCAAAACCCTGACATTCAGGACATCTAACCAAATGAGATCTCTTATTAGAACTCCTAGCATTAGTCTAATAATGCTCGTCTTTCTGAAATTTACTAGGAATACCCTTTTTTCTCTTTTTAGGTTTTCTCATATTTTTGAGGACATTTTGAAATTTCTTAACAAAGTAAGCTACTCATCGTCCCTAAGGGTCCTTGTATCGGTTGATTCATACTCTTCTTCCTTGATGATGTTCAAGACTATAGACTTATTTTTCTTCGGCTAAGATATGGCGAGTTCATAGGTTTGAAAGGATTCTACAAGTTCCTTTTTCTTAACTTTGTTTAAGTCTTTGCTCTCTTCAATTGTAGTAATTTTGGGTCTAAATTTTTCAGGTAAGGACCTAAGGACCTTTCACATAATTTTAGACTCAAGGATTTTCTCACCTAGATTAAAGCTAGATTTCACTATTTCATTTAACTTCACATAAAATTCATTGAATGATTCATCATCTTTCATTCTAATATCTTTAAACCTAGAGGTCAACATTTTCAATTTGGATTTTTTTTTTTTAATTTTAGTTTTGGTTTCCTCGTATGTGGTCTCTAAAATTTCACAAACCTCTTTGCAACTTTACACATCGACACTCTCCTAAACTCTTTGGAGACATAGCCATATAGGGCATGAAGCCATTTGCTATTCTAGTTGCACTCAGCAAGTTCAATCTTAGTCCAAAGTGAAATGTCCGTGGGGGTAAACTACACCTGACACAGTCATAGAAGGTGCGGTCCAACCATTTTGTATACTAACCCAAATGCGCTCATCTAGAGACTTAAGAAATGTTTTCATTCTAATCTTCCAATATGCATAGTTACTTTTGTTAAAAAATGGACGCATGGAAAGACACTGACTAATCTAGTTTAAATTAAGGTTAGCAATCGAGACAAGACTCTGATACCACTTGAAAATAATGAAGTTTGACCCAATTAACACTTAGAGGGGATGTGAATAGGTGTTTATATGGAATTTAAATTTAGCAATTAATAAATGCAACAAGTCACAATTATTAATCGATCTAGATGAATTTACACGCACACTATCCTATGTTGAATTACTGCAATTTAATAAATTACAGGAAAAAAATAATACAAGATAATTTTTGATAGAGAAAACCCCTAACGGGATTAAAAACTTTGGGCCCAAACCAATTGAATCCACTATAAACGAATTAACTTGTAGTACTATCACACTCGACTAGCTCTAGTACTTTTGGACCTTCTGACTATAATTACCAAAGCCCTCCCAAATTGCGTGCTTCTACATAACTCTATGTCTTCTGAATTCATCTATCTACTCTGGATCTTTGAGAACTCCTCATTTTCCAACAATCAGAACTCCGGTCACCTTCCTTGATATTCAAAACTTGATAGACTCTGACGAAGTAAGTATTTTGGTGTGAGGTTTGAGTGGATTTGATGGTTTTCAATAATATGGCTCAAGCAAATGAGGATTGAACCGTTTATGTGAAGTGTAGAAAGTGATTTCAAGTTTCTCTCTCAATGTTCAACTAACCATTTTCGAAGTGAGGTGCACATATTTACAGTTTGGAGGTTTTGTATGGTATGGACCCATTAAAAACCTTAAAAAACGTGAAATATGATTTCTTGGGATGCACTTCGCTTGAGCGAGAGCTCAGTGATAGGTGAAGACAGCATTTTGCTCGAGCAACGATCAAGCAATAGGCTAGTGATTTTGGACACTCGAGCAACAGCTTGGTGACAAGCTAACAAAAATCAGACAACTTTTTCTTTGTTCCATAGACGACTCCAATGATTTCTAACTCATCTATATAATCTACCACTTGACTTTTTAAAACATTTTTTTACAACTATATTTTTGTCCAAAGACTGCCAACAACTATTAAACCTATCAGCAAGCATAGAATCTGCAATTAATTGCTCACTGTTTACTTTACATATATTATTATCATCAGTGTAGAAAGAAAATAGCTAGCTACATTTCTCTTCTCCTCAAGATCGTTGTAGCTCAATGCCTTTTTTTGTTAATAATTCCATGAGGACTATTCCAAAGTTATAAATATCACTTTTCTTTATCAATTGGTTTGTTTACACGTACTCAGGGTCTAAGTATCCAAATGTTCCTTGCACCATGGTAGATAATTGGGTTTGATCAAGTGGAAACAGTCTTGATGCTCCAAAATCAGTCACTTTTGCTGTGAAACTAGTGTCTAAAATAATATTTCCTAATTGGAGGTGAAGCCACAGAGTGCAAATATGCAAGCACTCCAATAGCTTCTACAGCTATTCTTAAGTGATTGTCCCAAGAAAGAAATTGCCTTTTGTTTTATTGCTCATGTGTTCATAAAAGGGTTCCTTTTTCTATGAATTCATAAACTAGTAAAGGAATTTGTGTTTCTAAACAACAACCAAGAAGTTTGACAACATTGTTGTGGTTGATTGGGAACCGAACAATCACCTCATTGATAAATTGTTGGACTTGGTTTACATAAACTTCTTTAGACATCTTGATGGCAACTATTCAATTGTCTGATAAGAAGCCTTTGCATACTGTGCCAAAACCTCCTTATCCAATAATCCTACTATCATGGAAGTAGTTTGTAGCCTTCTTTAGCTCAGAGGAAGTGAATATTTTTAGCGTATCTGGTGACTTCTCTCTTCTGGTAAGTTGTTCTTGCAACAATAATCCACAATTTTGAAGAAAGAATTTATGTTTCATATTGATCAATTTTCTTCTATTGAGTTCTAAGTACAACCAACATGTAGCAAGAAGAAGAACACTAACTCCTATAGCAATCCCTGTTATTGAATTTTCACGAGGAAAGTGAATAAATGTTAGCTCATTTTTATTTTCCATTAATTTTTAATAAAAACCTTATTTAAATGAACTATTAACAAAAGATTAGTAATCATTACCTGCACAAAAAAAGAAAAGAAGGGCTAAGCTTTGTTCATGGAGAAGTCCTAACCTACAACGAGTTTCAATACAAGTGATTGACCATGAATGCAACCTCGTCCATCTTTCTTCCCATCTCCATTGTAACCTTTTGGACAAACACACTTGAAACTCCCTTCTGTGTATACACATTGGTCTTTTTCACAAATGTTGAGACTTGGATTTTCACTTTTAAAAAATATGAAAACTATAAATGATATAAAAGGGAAAGATATTTTCATTGTATTTTAAGACCATATATGGAATCTCAATATAACGCAAGAAAAATAAATACACACAACCATACCCTGACAACCATCAATGATGTATGGATTTCCTTGATAATCATCCTGACAAGAACAGCGATACGCGTATCCATTATCGCGTTCTTCACACTCCGAATTCATGCTTTTACATGCATAACTAGACGTGTTATTTTGAGCCTCCTCACAAGTTCCGACTCAAATTGAACAATCAACTACCATTGGAAGCTTTGATACATTTCTTAAGCTGGAAAGCATACTTGGAGAAAACTGGAAAGCGCCTTCCTCAGTAAGAAATGCATAGCTGCAATCATTGAAGTCCCACACATTTGTGGGATTTTGATGGCTCCTCACGTTAACTGTCGACACCTCATCACCTCTTTTGGGATAGGAATCTGGCAGCATCCTAGACCTGAACACAACCCCTCATCGTTCTCTATGTCGTCCTTGCTTTTACACAAGGAATTGCACCCTGTTTGATATGCTTTATTGTTAAGCCGATTCCTGTTACTACACCAAATTTTGCTAGTAAAAAATCAAAAGTTGAATTTTCAAATTCTAAGTCAAATAGGGACTTAAGTGAAATAAAGTATTCTATTTGGGTTTATTTTACAATTGAAAATACTTAAGGGTTTAAGATGGATACAATTTAATTTTGGGGATCTACTTATATTTTTTTAAAGTTTAGAATTTAATGCTTTATTATAAGAACGTTGGAGGGCTTTCTTTGCATTTATTGGTAAAGTGGACTACAAGTGGCAATTTCTAAGCCATTTTTCACATACACACACCCACAGTAACTTGAAGGAATGGTAAGAGCAGCAGAAAACGGTAGAAAGAAAAAAAGAAAAGGAAGAAAAAGAGAAGAAGAAGAAAAGAAAGAGGACAATAGATTTTCAAGTTTGGGTTATTCGTTTTTCAAATTTCTTCTAGAAGGTAAGCAAAATATTTACTTATTAATGGATGATATTGGATTTTAGAGATTGTGAACAATTTCATATGTTTGAATGTTAGAAAAAATTAAAGGTTATTAAGATGTATTTCAGGTATTTAAAAATATTATTGCAAAAGGAATTGTTTATTGGAAGATTTATGTTGAAATCAAAGAATATGAAAAGGGTTGTAAAGTATAGCTTCATTCTTTAAAATTGTTGTAGTTATATGATATCAATCACTTGATTGAGGATTTGAGGTTTAATTTCTCTATTATTTAGGACATTTTAGGCTATTTTCGAGCAAGGTAATGCACAAGTGCTATTTTTGAAATTCTGTCCTGAGAGTGCTATTTCTGTCAATGATTTTGGTGACAGTTTTCAATATAAAAAAATTGGAACCAGATTTCTATATTCTGGAAATACAGTGCCGATTTCGTTAATCTTTTGATTTTCTTGGATTTTTAGTATGAGAACCAATTTAAGTATTAAATACTGGGGAGTAAATGTTGAAATAACTTATATAAAGGTGGATATGTTATTAGTGAGCCTAATTGGGATTATGACATTAATAAAAGACTCCAAGTTCTTTATTAGTAGGAAAGATGTTTAGAGCACCTTAGTGATGAGATATGATTTCTTGGGACGAGTGCGAGATGTCATACTTAGGCGACGAGAAGATTGAAGTCCCGATCAACCTACAACTTGGTGACTGGATAAAGTTTATTTTTCAGAAATAAGTATTCATTAAAATTAAGTCACTTATTTTATAAAGTTATGTTGCTAGCATGATTTTCAAAATAAAGTGGATTTATAATCTGTTGTTTTTAAAATTAAATTCAGTTCAATTAAATCATTTCAATTGCATGTTCTATTCGTATTACATGTTTCAGTATAGCTAAAGTTATTTTCTAAAAACCACCAGAAAGTATTCCATGTGATTTTACCCTAGTCTATACTGGTGTGAATGTGTTTCCACAATATATGAATAATTATGTTATTTTATCGGTTCTGCACTAGTGTGAATGTGTTTTCATAGTATATGACTAGTTATGATGATTTTACCTGCTGTGCACTATTGCGAATGTGTTTTCATAGTGTATGACCAGATTATCAGACTTTTTGGGATCCACTCTCGTACACACATAGGCTTTGGGCCATGTACTAAGGCGATTAGCCTTTAGGGTAGCTCAGCGTACGTATGGCTAGATTATCAGATGTGAATGACTTTGTCCTGTACATCGAGATTACTTTATACATGAGTAAGGCTATTCATTGGGTGCGTTTTTGGTGTGATTTTTAGTATTATACAGTTTATCAGATTTCAGACTACAGAAATTTAGATTATTAATTTTTTAGAGTAATGATTTTAGCTTATAATTTTGTGAAATGATATTTTCACTTATATTTTACTAATATCAAATTATTTATATTTATTATACCTCAAAATTGCTTATCTAGAATTAAGCACAAAGAATTTTATGATGCATTCATATTTAGTTTTAAAAGTGTTACTAAATTTTAGAATTTCTCAAAATTTTAATAGAGCAAGAATTTTCAGAAAATATGCAAAAACGGAAAATGTATACTCATTTGCAAATTACCCACTCACTGAGCTATAAGCTCATATATCTTTTCACCTTTTTCTTTTCAGATAGTAGCTAAGTTGAGCAGCGATGGAGCGTGTTGATCTACCAAGTTGAGCCACGCATTATCATTAGCTGTATAACTCATTTTTGTTAGTTTATATAATTCATTTATTGGAATACATGCATCTCTTGTTGAAAGGCATATCCATATCACGGTTTTGTTGCATTTTTGTAAATGTTGTGCATTTACAGAGTAATTATCATTCCTGTACACTTTATTCTGAATAGTTGTACTGAGGAGCTGATGTACCCTGTTTTAAATTATATGTATAGATTTGAAAAAATTGATTATTATTATTATTATTGGGTAGTTTTAGTCCAATTTCAAAAGGAACTCTGTCAATTTTTTTTTTTTTTAAATATGTCACAGTCAAAGTAGGCCAAAGTTGCCTTAGTTATTGGGTTCTGCACTCAACTGGTATCTACTATCGATGCACTACACATGTCGGGTCCATAAGGGTGATTTGATACGAGTTGTGTCAATTCCCATATACAATAGCATTAGTATCAAACGAATCACAGTGAACTTATTCGCAATGTTACTGACCGTGAGACCTTTGGACAATCGCATACATGGTTTTGAATTCAATATTCTGTGCCATTCTGAGCATAACAAGCTTTTGTTTTGGATTTCATGACCCGTAATTGTCCGTCGAGGGATATGTTTACGATTTCTACAATTAGCCTTGGCAAAAATACTTTGGTAGTATTGAATGCGTCAGTACAATTGACCAAGAATGAAGGGTTAAAGGAGCAATCTTGTGTAGTGCCGAAAGGAAAGGGAATTTTTACATTTCCACAATGTTTTATACAGTTGGGCCTTGGTATTGGGAAATTTACATCTGAGGTAGAACTTGAAATTGACGTTGAGAAAAATACAAGTCAAATTGCTAGAATGAATTGGGTTTGTAGCAAATGCAATTCCATGGCATTGGGAACTATGATTACAACCTTTCCTAGATTTTTTTCTCTCTCTCCTTGTATTCTAGTTAGTAAGAGAACAAGAACTTCAAGAATTATATTAAACATATTTCAATAAGAGCCATTTATATAAATTGAGAAATCTTCTCTTGATAAGTTCGTCGAAAGATCTCTAGTTTTGTTATTTTTTCTTTGGCTAGCCAAGTTTGAATAATACAGATATTGATTTGTTCAATATCCTAGGGGCTGTCACACTCTAATGCTGTTGTTGCACATTATGTCAAATTCCATTTTTTTGGGTTCTGAAACTAGCAAGTGGTGATTAAAAAATAATTATGAAAATAAAATATATAAATAAATAGGTACATGTTTTTCATTTTTACATGGAGAGACTCTTTCCTATATTTATTCACAAAATATTCAATGAGATTAGTTCTTTTCCAAAGGACTAAATCAGTTATGCTGTCATTTATGCTCCATATGATGCATTAGCATTTCTACTACAGAAACTTCTCTCTCTAAATATCGGTGCAGGATTGAAATAATGGTTAAACTTATGAGGATTGATCAATATTTAATAGGCAAATTTGCATTTTTCGTCTTTAAATTTTGTGAAATTTAATAAATGTATCGTCAACCTATTTAGCATATTACGTCTTCAACTTTTCAATTATTTAATAAAACTCGTCGTTCCTTCCATTGTGACCATTAAATTACAGATTTATATTTTCTTTAAATAAACAAAAATAAAAGAAAGCAAAGAATTTTTCTAATTTATTTATTTATTTACAAATTGAATGCCATAACTTTTCAAAAAGTAAAAATAAATCAGGCTTAAAACTATTAATAACATATTAACACTTCAAAAAATTTAGAAAAATTTCATTTCCCCCAATCCCCACCCAATCAACACTCAACCCTATCACACTCATCCTAATCTACCCCACCTCTGGCTAAACATCACATCTATAAATGTAATCATATCGATGGCAGCATCATCCCTCCCATAGAAAAACTAATTAAAAAAAATGATTTGATAAAAAATTTGTAGTCTAAATCGCAATCTATTGGTTCAAAAAAAAAAAAAAAAGAAAAAGAAAAAAGTAGAAGAAGAAGAAGAAGAAGAAGAATTGCAATTAAGAATTGTAGATCAAAATTCACAATCTGAAGAGATCTAACATTAAGGGTTGAATCCATCTTTTCTTCCAAATTATTTGGGTTATGTGTTTATTACTTATTTAATGTTCAAAACATGGTAAGCTAAATGTTTTGTTGATGGTTTTTTGATGAATCCTTGTTAATTCTTTAAATCAATAAATTGCTTTTATAATTTAAATATAAATTCTTATTATTTGATTGATTGTTATTGGATTAATTTATGGCCAATTGCAGGACTGTTTTTGGGATTCATGGTCATACCAAGAGGTAATATTTAAGCTTTTTAGCTCAAATAACAAAAAATATTAGGTCATATAGGAGATAGATATACTTCTAGTTTTATCTTACATTTTTATCTAGTCGCATCCTTCATAGAGATATAATAGGATTGAGGATAAAAATTGGGTTAGTTTATTTTCAGAGAGAAATTTAATATATGAGGAATATTGAGTTTTAACTTAAACTAAGAATTGATTATACGTGGCGAATTGATGATTAAAGTAAGTTAACAATAGCACCTTTCTTGATTTGATTAAACTTCAAGCTTTCCTTTCATTTCCTTTTTTATTGTTTTATTTAGTTGGTAATTAAAAATAAGTAAATTAAAACCAATTAAAATTGGTCGAAGCTAATTTTAGTTAAAACAAAAAAATAAGTAGATATCAATTTACATGAATTCGACATTCTAGTCATTATTATACTACTTGTAGAACATATCGTCCACTTGAGCTAAAAAAATCTATAATAACCTTTCTCCAAAAAAATAAAAATAAAATTGCTTTCTCTTAAGGTGTTGATAAAGTCCTATACATAACACGTTATGATACTTGATTGGTACGATTATGATTGGGATTAAGACAATACTTGATCATGTTCAAACTCCCAACTTTCGTTCTTGATATTAGTTCCCTGGCATGTACACGTTGCAACTCTTTGAGTGGGACTACGCAAGTGCCATGACATGCCCATTGTGCTGCCATGCCATGGGGTCCCATAGACTGACTGGTGACCTGACGTGGTTGTGAGTACGAATGGTATAAAACTGGTCCTTAGGTGGCAAACCATGGTACCATGTGTTGGAGAGTAACGCTGGCAGCTATGCACTAATTGAGGTAGATTATGACACTATAAATCAGCATAAATGGTAGCCTGTGGCAACTCAATGCAGCAGTGTGAGCATTCTATGGCCCATATTAGCAACATGGGAGTGCCATGGCACCAATATAGGCATCATACATGTACCTATGGCAGCTGAGTCGATAGCGTATGAAACACCCAAGACTACGACGAAAGGAGATGAATATAGATATGGTACTCTTGTATTAGAATTAATGTTGACAAACATAAGACCAACACACAATGCATTTGAGGATCATGCAAATCTTCATAATTATATAAATATTGCAATACCAGGCACAGTAATTGAAATTGTGGATCCAATAATGCTACTAGAAAACAACTTTAGTAATAAGATCAAGGATAGCTGGTATATTGAGCACTGGAGTGGCTTGTACAAAGGAATTCCTAGAGATCACATTTCAATTACAAATGTTACTGTATTACACAAAATAAGGGCTAGTTTGAAATGATTTTTGAGAAGTCACAAGGAGTTATTAAGATTCAAAATCTTATTTTGGATTCATTTGATTAATTTTATAGAAGAGTTTTTAGAAAAAGTAGATCCAATATAGCCTTCTCTAAGAGCTCTTCCCCAAGATAAAACTCTTTTAGAAATTTGTTTCGAAACACTAACTAAGGTAATTTTTCAATAAGCTCTTCTATAAAAATTAGAAGCAAAAGCAAAAGTTCAGCCAAATGGGACATAAAAAGTACATGTCTAGCTGAAGGCTTAAGGTAATAGTTTCGGCAATCGCATAGAGGTGACAACCAGTTGGAATCAACTGACATGCTTAAAATTCCCTAGGCCAACATGGCCCTAAGTTGGACCTGTGTCCGACCCGATGCCTTATTAATTGTTTTTCTTGGATACAATTTTTTCTTCTTTTTATTAATATTCGAACTAAACAGTAATGTATAACATTAATCCACCATATGTTCCAATATATAATAGAGTAATTAACAATCCACTCCAACGAGTGAAAATCACTGAATTCACAAAGTTTGCTATAAACCTCCTCCATTAATTGATTCCATCTCTTCCTGGATATGCTTAAATGACAGTGGTAGCTGTCTTTAGATCTTCTGCCACCACCCATCGGTAGAATAATATGATCCCTCATGCTATCATATAAAGTACCTATTACCCCCACCATTTGTAAAGGTTTTCAATTCCATAGAAATAATATATTCCATCTCTTCTGCGCTGGATTCAGTTTGTACCCATGATATTGTCTACTTGAACGAAAAAATCTATAGTAACCATACTCACCCCAAAAACCAAAAGAATTTGCTTTTTCATAAGGCGGCAATGTCCTATACATAACATCTGATGATACCTGATTAGTGTGTTTATGGTCGAGACTAAGACAATACTTGATCTTGTTCAAACTCCCAACTTTCATTCTTGATATTAGTTCCATGGCATGCCATGCACATGTTGCAACTCTTTGAGTGAGACTATGCAAGTGCCATGGCATGCCCATTGTGTTGCCATGCCATGGGGTGCCATGCATATATGATTACAAAAGGATAGGCCTGGTCCTTAGGTAGCACGCCACGACAACATCTGTTGGGGAGCAATACCGGCTTCTATGCACTAATGGAGGTAGATTATGTTGAACAAAGTTGATGAAGAACGAAAATAAGTGCTTGAAGGTTTTATGAAAAATAGTTTGTAGAAGTAAACGAACCTTAATCCAAGTTCAAGCAAACAAAATACGGAAAAAGGAACTAAAGAACGAAATTATAAAAAAACATGGTTTGATCTTAGATTTTGGATGTAATGGAATCAATTTGATATTTGTGATATGATTTCCAACATGAAAACCAGTCATATGTATTGAACTACAATCGCCATGCACGAAAAGGTGCAAAAATCAAGTCAAAAAGGTCTGAAACACTTTAAAACGACACTAGAATTCAAACAACCAACAGTCAGAATTTTTTGTACTGGGTGGCCACCCAGTACAAAAACAAGCGCCAACCCAATTCAACAAAATGATCATTGTAATTGCAACACAAGGCCAAGCGGTTGCCTAGGCCATTTTTCGACCTTCACCGTTTTTGTTCTCGTTTTGTTTTCTCTTGTTTTGGTTAAACAACTTTTATCATTTCCAAAATCACTCGTCATTATTAATTTGAACAATATCCAATAGATTACGACACTGTAAAACACCAAAGATGACATCCTACGGTAACATTGGAGAGCAATAGCACCTATATATGCATCATATGTATACCCATGGCAGCAAAGTTGACAGCATATGAAACCCCCGAGGTAACGAAAGGAGATAAATATAGCTATGTTATTTTTGTACTAGAATTAATGTTGACAAACATAAGATCAACACATAATATATTTGGGTATCATGCAAATCTTCATAATTATGTAAGTGTTGCAATATTAGGCACAGTAATGGAAATGGTGGATATATTAATGCAACTAGAAAACAACACTAGTAATAAGTTTGCATGTCGATCACAAATGTTGTAACTATACTTTAAAGAATAATGGCTAGAATGAAATGAATTTTGCGAAGTCAAAAGGAGTTTTTAAGATCCAAAAATAGCTCCATTTGATTAATTTTATATAAAATGTTTAAAGAATGCAAATCTAGTATAGTTTTCTCTAAAAGGTTTTTTGCAAGATAAAATTCTTTTAAAATTAGTTTACAAATATTAATTAAGATAAATTTCTCAATAAGATTTTCTATTAAAAAAAAAAATAGAGGCAAAAGCAAAGTTTCAGCCAAATGGGCACCGTAAGACGTGCATGTCTAGCTGAAGGCTCAGCTTAATAGGTTCGACAATCACGTAGTGATGACAACTCAGTTGGGAATCATTTGACATGCCTAATATTCTATAGCTTCTTGTATACAATTTTTTCTTCTTTTTGTTAGTATGTCGGACTAGACAGTAATGAACAATATTAATCCAACATATATTACAATATATAATAGAATAATTTACAATCCACTCTAACGAGTGAAATTCATTGAATCACAAAGTTTACTGTAAACCACCTCCATTAATAGATTCTGTCTCTTGCTGGATATGCTAAAATGCCATAATTGCCTTTTGATCATCTGCCACTACCCACTGGTAGAACAATATGATCCCCCATGCTATCATATACAGCACTTGTACCATTACCCTCACCATTTACAAAGGTTTTCAATTCCACAGAGACAAGAGATTCCATCTCTTCTGCATTGGGATCAGTTTGTGCCCATGAGTGTTTTCCTGATAGCCTTAGACCTTCAAGTTCCATAGCTACTTCCTTCATACTAGGTCTATCATCTCCTCTAACGTATAAACACCTTTTTGTGAGCATAGCAACCGATATTAATTGTTCACTGTTTCCTTCATGTACAATGTTATCATCAAGAACTTGGAATAAGTTGCCTTGTTTTAGCATTAAAAGAAAATAGATGGCTAAATTTCTCTCTTCCTCTGGTCGATCATAACTTAATGCCTTCTTTCCTGTTAGTAACTCCACAAGAACTACTCCAAAGCTATAAACATCACTTTTCTAAGTCAATTGGTTTGTTTGAAAGTATTCAGGGTCTAAGTATCGAAAGGTTCCTTGCACCATAGTAAATAATTGAGTTTTATCCATATGAACCAATCTTGATGCCCCAAAATCTGAGACCTTTGCTGTGAAATTAGCATCTAAGAGAATGTTTGCTGATTTGACGTCTCTGTGTATGATTGGAGGAGAAGCCGCAGAGTGCAAATATGTAAGAACTCCAGCAGCTTCTGCAGCTATTGTTAAGCGCTTGTCCCAAGAAAGAATGCGTGCCTTTGTTTTGTTGTTTATGTGTTCAAAAAGAGTACCATTGTCGATGAACTCGTAAACTAGGAGAGGAACTCGTGACTCTAAACAACAACCAAGGAGTCTAACAACATTTTTGTGGTTGATTTGGGAAAGAATAATCACCTCATTGATAAATTGCTCAACTTGGTTTGGATCAACTTGTTTGGATTTCTTGATGGCAACTATTCGATTATCTGATAAGATGCCTTTGTACACTATTCCAAATCCTCCTTGACCAATAATCCTACTGTTATGAAAATTGTTTGTTGCCTTCTTTAGCTCTGCAGATGTGAATAGTTTTGCTATATCTGTTGACTTCTCTTTTCTAATAAGTTGTTCTTGCAGCAATAACCCACCATTTTGAAGAAAGAATTTTCGCTTCATCGTGACCAACTTTCTTCTATTGAGTTCGAGGCATAAACAACAGCCAGCAAGCAGCAGAGCACTAACTCCTGTAGCAATTCCTGTTATTGAAATTTTTATGTGGCCAAAAGAACATAGGTTAGCTTCTTTCCCCTACTTTTCATTAAACAAATAGGCCAGAAATTATTTTTTGGAAATATGAGAGGTATTCAAGGTTGGGCGGGCCTATTCTTGTGATTCTCTTGACAGGGTTAAAAAAAATGGAAATAGAAGATGAAAGGGTTAAGATACTTATGCATGGAATTTGTACTAACCTGCAACAAGTTTAAAGACGAACGATTGATCACTGCGAATGCAACCTGTGCCATTTTTTTTCCCATCACCATGGTGACCTTTTGGGCAAACACACCTAAAATTCCCTAGTATGTTCTCGCATTTATGTTCACAATCATTGAGACTTGGATCTTGACATTCATCAATATCTGCATAACAAGAATATCAATAATAAAAAAGAAAATGAAGTTAAAATTTTGTTAACTTATAAATTGTAAAAAACACTAGGCCATTCAATGGGAGAGTGATATGTACGACTTTCAAGATAATGTAGGAAAGAATTAAATATAGTCATACCTTTGCAACCATGATAAAGGTATGGATTTCCTTGATAACCCGCTTGGCAATAACATCGATATCCGTAACCATTAGCAGGCTCATAGCACTCGGAATTCACACTTTTACATGCATAACTAGAAGTGTTATTTCGAGCCTCCGCACAAGTTCTGTCTCCAACTGACCAGTCAATCACCAAAGGAAGCATTTCTACATTCCTCAGGCGGGAAAATTCACTTGCAGAAAAATTGAATGTACTTTCCTCAGCAAGAAAACCATAGCTGCAATTGTTGAAGTCCCACACATATGAGAAATTATTGAAGGAATTCAACGTCACCTCAACTTCCCACACATGTTTCGAGATAGACATCTGGCAACAGCCTAAACCAGAACATGAGCCATCAACCAGATCATCCTTGTTGTCACACGTGGACGTGCACCCAGTCTCGTAATTTCGGTTCTCCCGGTACCCGGATACATAAGCGTAAGTATCACAACCAACGACGATGAACTTATTGGTAGTATTGTTGATCGTGAATCCAAGAGGCACCTTTATCCAGGGATCTTTATACAACACTCTGGTGCCGTTCTGAGAATAACAGTCTTTTGCTATGAATTGTGAGACACGCATTTGGCCCTCCAGGGATATGTTTGTGATTTGGATGGTTGAGTTTGTCCAGTATAGTTTCGGAAGATCATAGTGGGTTTCATTACAAGTGACTGAGAATGTTTCGTTAAAGTAACAGCCTTCCCTCGTGCCGAAAGGGAAGGGAATACTTACATTTCCACAATGATCCCTACATTTGGGGTTTGCTATTTGGAAATTAGCTTGAGTAGAAATTGATTTTGAAACAAAAATAAGCAGAATTAACACAAGTAATTTGGCTTGCAGCAAATGCAAATGCAATCCCATGGTTTTTTTGTAGCCTAACTGAACTCCAGCCCACCAACTATATATAGACACGTTTGCTTATACATATTCTTGTTTAACTTCGAAAGCCACAAACATCTTATCTTGACTAGAACAGTCTCCTCTTGAAGTGTTTAGAGGGGCAATGTTTTCATTATCAAAAATTATGTTGCATTAATTGCTGTAAAATTTGATATACTTGATTGATTCGTTTATGTCTTATCTGCTAGCTGATTTTGAATAATATACACTAAATATTTTTGCATGTGGTTATGATTTATCGCTTGCATTTTCTCTTCTATAAATTACAACAATTTTTTTAATCAAAATGAAATAATTATAGAATTAAAAAAAAAAGATTTTGAAATTTATCTTAGTTTCTTGTAAAGTACTAAGTACTTTGTAGTGCTTCAAGAAGTCCTTACTTGACTTTGGAAATCGACTAGACGAAACACAACAATATCGAGGAAAAAGAGCATTGCTTTATAGTTCATTTGGCAGGTGAAATGAGAAGGAACATGCACTCTATACAAATTCATTGTGTACTATGGGATTTTTAATACAAAGCCTCTCGTAAAAGTTTAAGCAATTTTGATAAAAGTTGATGTAACGAGTGGTTGAAAAGTTAATAAAGTTCTAGATTCTATCAAATTTGGAATTATGCTATGCAGCCCCATTAAGGTTAAAACCTCAGTCTAGGTGGCGATAGATGATAGGTTGAACGAAAAGTGAAATTGAATGATTTATTTAATTCCATCTATCATTTAATACTACATTAACGTCACCTAGACCGTGGTTGTAACCCCAGTGAGACTAAATAGTATTACTCTAAAATGTTTGATTAAAATTAAGTTTGACCCATTCAAAATTTAATTAAAAAATTTAGAAAATTCTTGTCACTATTAATGCCTTCTCCCATTTCTTTAATCTACTTAATTATGAGAATGACATTCATTAGACTTTTCGGGCTTATATGATTAGGACCGCTACTTCAAATAAATAAAACGGATATAACCAAATAGGACCGCTGCTTCAAATAACTAAAAGATGCTTCTTATTCCAGAGATTCAATGACTTGACCCTCATCGTGTGGAATTGTAATCTTCATAAAGTGGATAAAAAGCATTATCATGACTTGATATAAGTGGTAGTGCCTACTGCAAAAATGAATGATGTTTATGTCGTGAAGTTTGAATGCTTTACTAGCTTTATAGAAGAAAATGCGAAACAGTAAAGGGTATGAATATTACCTATTTAAAGATTATTCTTTCTTTTCATACGAGGCTTTGGAAAAAAATTCGACGCAAGACGTGTAGTATGTTAAGATTTGAGATTCTATCTTAAAAGATCAATATTATTAAGAATAGTAGCCCAAACTTTATAAATTGATCTATGTTTTCATTGCTGCTCGATGTGGGATTTTATCTCTTAACACAGCAACAATGTAACCCAAATATGGATGTGGTAAGGTGTTCATTAATAAAGTACGCACACAAGTAATAAAGTAGACTTTTTAAGTCCGAGTTGTTGATCCCTTGAGGAATGTTTATTTTCGATTACACAACTTTAATTAATTTAATTCTAACTACAAAAACAAACGTGCAGCAAGATTTGATTTTTAAAAATAAGGAAAATTAACAAAATTTTACAAAACAAGAAAACATAATACTTGAGAATTTTGGAGGAAAACATGATTAGGATTCATGCTTTCACTTAACCGTCACGTAATTAATTTTTCCACAGGCCAATTAACAAATTACTCTTTACTATGTTAGATCTGATTTTTCAATTTTAGTTAACTACATTTCTTGAGTGAAATTAATTCTAATTGATTGGTTTAACTTGCTATATCTCTATGTCGATCAAAACCAAACAACTGCATTAAATCCTTATGAATATAGATCAATGAGCCACCTAAGGTTAGGAACATATCTCTATACCCTGCACAAACCTAGGATTTCTACTATTTGATTTAAAATACACGATCTTTTCTCAAGCGATATACAAATCACTAAACACAATCATTAATTAGCCAATAAATGAAAATGTAATAATAACAATAGTAAAAATACATGAAAAAACTAGCTTAACATTAAAGAGAAAATATTGTTTGTGTAGCATTATTCTATTTCCAAATTACTAAATCAATTATGAACTCATTCGTTAAATTTGTGATTGAGTTATATGATATGCCCTTTTCGGTATAGATTTTAATCTACGTCAAAATTAACAATTAAATTTTAACCACATATTCAATGGGACCTACATCTTTTTAATAATATATTTCATCAACTTTTATCAAAATCTACTAAAAATTTGATTTTAATCTTCACCGAAAAAGGCTAATTGACCTTTTCCTTGTCTCTAAATATCGTTAGAGCATTGTGTAATTGACTTTCGAAAAGACCGCTTGCTAATTATAAATGTTTCTCTATGCAAATTTTTAAAATTAATAAATTGTTTTCTTTTCACATATAGGTGAAATTGTTCAACATGATATTATTCTTAAGTTCGAATCTCATCATCAGCTATTTACTCAAAATTGCACAAGTGTCATAGTTTGATAGGAAGAAAAGAACACAACACACATGATAGGGGTCTTGAAAATAAGAATCAAATGAATTCACATGATCCTGATTCTAACAAAAGACTCTCCTATCTTGATTTCAAACTTCATCTCAACTTAACTGCAACGAAGCACCCATATCTCTCATACATGATATCGCTATACAACCTTAACAAAACATAGGTTTGAAATCAAGAAACTAGTTCTTCAAGAAAACAAAGATCCCACTAAAGAGCAAACTAAATTCCACTAAAATCACTTGCTCTGCATCTCTAAAGGTTGACAGCTTGTTGAATTTAATTATAATCACGCTAAGAATCAAGAATCACATAATTATAAATTGATAAATCGAATTCATATCGCGGAAGCTATCGTTGATATGAATAATACCAGTTAGATCTTTCATTCTTTACTCCTTACAAAGTGTTAGCCGTCAATGGAGCAAGTTAATAAAACAACATGGAGAGGAGAGCTGACTTAGCCTTTATATAAGAAATTATTGAGCCGTCTCATTATGATTGAAACTCTAATTAGAGTTTATATTCGGTCCAAATACTTAAAATTACCACATCATATTAAATACAACCCGTAAGGTGTAAAAGATCCAATTGATCACTTAATAAATTTGACCCAATCACAAATATCATTATGAGCCATATATATCTAACCTGTAAAATAAACAATCAAATGAGAACCCCACATTAGAAATATTCCAACATTCTCCTACTTGGACAAACATTTGATTGTTATAACAAAACTTTTAACACCTGAATTAGAGTACATAGGTGGCCACAAAAGTATAGCTCCAATGATGACACCTTACGTAACACGATCCAGTCCAACAAGAATATTAACACCGAACATGGAAGTCATTACATCAATTAAGCGATGCAAGACACTTCCACATCTGCAAATGTCAACATCCTTATTGACATGGATCCCCATCCTTCAATCAAGGTGGGAGTATGTGGTATAAACTTAGAACCAAATGTGATAAAAAACTGTGCTAAGTCATATCGGTCCTCATAATGCTTAGATCAAAATGAAATCACATGTCTCTAAAAGAGACTCATCTTATGTCTTTATCTTGTCATATCTGGAGATTACAGTAATATCATAATGAAAAGACATTAGCTAAATGCATGCTCAAAATAATTCATGGATAGGGAAAAAAATTATTATCAAAAGAGACTGTACCCGAAAAACATATGGTTGCCTATGTACCTCGTAAAGGGATCAAGCCTAAGACTTAGTTCTCTTACATAAATAATTTCCACTAACCAAAAATATCAAATGTTTCCACAATGCTCAAAATAGCAACATGTGTCTTAAAAACTTTTGACTCCTTTAGTAAAAGGATCTGCAATCATTGCCTCTGTATTAATATGCTCTAATTTTATTTGCTCTTCCTTGACTCTGTCTCGAACTACAAAATATTTGATATCAATATGCTTTGATCCACCAGAACTTTTATTATTCTTTGAAAAGAACATTGTTTCACTGTTATCACAGTATATGGTGATTAGTCTTGAGATGGAATCAACAATTTTCAATCCAGAAATAAAATTTATTAACCAAATGGTTTGGATTGTTGCCCCATAACATGCCACAAATTCAGCTTGCATAGTAAAATATGCCACTAGAGTCTGTTTAGCACATTTTCTAGAGATAGCACCATCAGCTAACGTGAAAATATAACCTAAGATTGATTTCAAATCATCTTGACATCCAACAAAATCAAAATCTAAATAATAGTTACCTCAAGATGATTTGAAAGCTAGAATGTAAGCATATAACATTCAGTTTTCTTCAAGTATCTCATAACTTTCTCAACTGTTTTCCAATGTTTTTATCCTGGATCCGACTAATACCTACAAAGGACACTGATTGCTTAGGCTATATTCAGTCTAGTGCAAACTTGAGCATACATCAAACTCCCCATAGCACTAGCATATGGAATCATTTTCGTAGATTCCCTTTCTAGATCATTCCTTGGATATTGAGTTTTGTTAAACTTATCCCCTTTTATTATAGGTACATCACCAAGTGCACAGTTTTGCATATTGAACATTTCTAAAACATGTCTTATATAAGCTTTCTGATAAAGTCCCAGTAAGCCACGATTCCTATCACGATGTGTTTCAATGCCAAGCACGTAGGAAGCTTCTCGATCTTTCATCTCAAAATTAGCAGACAACATTTTTCTTTATCTCATGAAACAATCCTAAGTTACTGCTAGCAAGCAGAATGTCATCAACATACAGGACAAGAAAATTAAAATTTCTCCCACTGATGAAGCTCCAAGTCATTGTGTGCTACAAGTGCCATAATAATTCGAAAGTAATCTTTGGACGAGACACGTGAGAAGGTTTCAACATAATCAATGCCTTCTCACCGAGTGAAACCTTTTGCAACTAATCTTGCTTTCTTTCGTTCAACATTTTCTTTTGAATCCAATTTACTTTTGAAGATCCATTTGTTATCTATAGCTCTAGCATCTGGAGGAAGTTTAACAAGTTCCCAAACTTTATTCCTTTCCATAGAATTCATTTCATCTTCCATGGAAATTATCCATTTATCCACCTCAAGACTTGTCAATGCCTGACTATAAGTGATAGGATCAACAATTGCCAAATATCAAAATCACTCTAAAATAAATATGTAATATGATCACGAGGCAATGCCGATCTTATTTTCCTTTGTGATATTCTAACTTGTGTCCCAGGAATCGATTTAATCGTTGTTGGATGGATTAGAAGTTCCTTTTGGTTCCTTGGTTCTTCATTAACTACTTCAACTGGTTGAGAACCGACTCTTTCCTGTATAACAGGAACTATAATAACAACTTGATTTGGTTCAACGAAAAGTTCTCTCAATGTGGAACTCCCATTATCTTCAAAACCATTCTCCAAAAACTTAGCAGTAATGGACCTAACAATTCTAGTACTACAATTTGGACAGTAGAATTTATATTCCTTTGATCTGTCCGGATACCTAATAAAGTAACCAAGAGTGGATTTTGAATCTAATTTCTTTTCAAATGGATAATAAATCCTAACCTCAACTGGACATCCCCACACCTTAGAACGACCTAAACTTGGTTTACGTCCTGTCCATAATTCAAAAAGTATCTTTGCAACAACATTAATTGGAACTCTATTCAAAATATACATAGCAGTTTTCAAGGCTTCAACCCATAAATATTCAGACAAATTTCTTTTACTCATCATACCTCTCATCATATCTTTTAGAGTTTGATTACGTCTTTCAGAATACTATTCTACTTAGGTGTCCTTGGCATGGTGTATTGAGACACTATTCCACACTATTGTAAAAACTTTGCAAAATCACCTATGTTTTGACCAGACTCGTCATATTTCCTATACTACTCACCACGACGATTAGATCTCACAACTTTTATAATTTTTCCACATTGGTTACTCTACTTCCATTTTAAAAATCTTGAATTTCTCAAATGCATGAGATTTATCATTAATCAGATAAATATATCCATATCGTGAGAAATTATCAATAAAGGTTATGAAGTATTTGTTTCCACATATGGTGGATGGCAAAGGTCCACTAATATCAGTATGTATCAAGTCCAAAATACCATCGCTCCTAGTGGAATCTTCTTATAGATTTAGTTAACTTTTCTCTTATACAATCTACACAAGTGTCGAAATCAGAGAAGTCTTAAGGGGGAAGATCTCAACTTTTACCAGTCTTTCCATTCTATCCTTTGAAATGTGACCCAACCGCTTATATCACAACATATAGAATGATTCATAGATTAGAGATCCTTTTCTTCTACAGAACTTACATTGATTGTTTTCTCTATAGTTCCTTTGGGTCCACCAACATTTTTATTCTGCTGATTTCAGTGTCATTTATTATCCTTACAGAACTTAGACTATGACTGGAAAGCTAATTGACAGTTTCAATAGTCTCAATGTGCATTCTATACTCTTCTTGGACATACATTGCTATAAGGTCATTCAAATTTCATTTATCCCGCTGAGCATTGTAAGCAACCTTAAGTTGATTAAACTGGTTAGGAAGGCTATTTAAAA
>NC_036256.1:9818406-9826428 GCF_002742605.1 Olea europaea var. sylvestris | reverse complement strand
AAGGGCCGCCCCCCCCCCCAAAAAAAAAAAAAAAAAAAAAAAACCGAAGTATTTGAATTTCTTTGACATGAACAAAATCCACATTCATAGGTTAGAAGGTGTAATTTCATACGTGAAGAACTCGGATTCGACTTCACAATTCCTCAATTTATTTTTTTTATTTTTTTAGCAATAAGAGAAATTACAGACAACGTGCCGGACTGAAAAATATGAAGACAATCGTAAAGCCAAAACTAGAAAAGTAGACTGCCAACGCCAAAACCCAAATTTGAGAGGAGAGAGAGGAAGTTCAACATCTGATTTTGCCCCTGTTTGATCCTCATTACGTAAAAAAATTAATGGATGGAATAGTATTTTTTTGAAAAATGAGTGGTTGAAAAAAAATGAAAAGTTTTCGATTTATGTGTAATATTATTTTATAGAAGATTGTGTGGTTGAAAATAGGAGAAAGAAAAATGAAATGTAATAAAATTTAATGTAATGGAGCTCAAACAGGGGCTTTAATTCTTCCAAAGTTGCAGAATGCAGATTAACGTGGTGGGGGGAAAAAAATGGGTATGCAAAGGTCCAATAGAGAAGAAAAATTATTACCTTTATATGTCAGCCCCCGTTTGGTTAAGGGGGAAAAAAAAAGAAGTAGATTTGGAGGATGAAAAATATTGTTTTTACCAAGGATTATGATCTTAGCATGGTAGGCTTTGATATCAATTATTGAATTTAATTGTAATCATGTTAAAAATCAAGAATCACGTAATTATAAATTGATAAATCGAATTCATACCTGCGGAAATCATCGTTGATATGAAAAATGATAATTTATGCATATTATCTATTTGGTAAAGAAAAAAAGAATTATTAATTAAGTTTCTTAAACCATTACGCTCTGGATCCATTTTCACGTTTTGCAAAGGTTAGGGACACAAGTGCAAGTTTCTCTGATTAAAATTAAGGACATATTGGTCCTTTTAATATATAACTGACCAATTACACGCCAAACTCATAGCTTAGGGATGTCTATCCCGAGAAGCGTACGTTAGGGACCATTTGCACACTGAAGTCACATGTTTGGGACCAAATTCACGAAAAGAAGGGTTGGGGTTTTAGGGTGAAGAATGTGGGATTGAAAACTTTAATTTTATTTTTATGTTGTTTGAATTTTAGAATTTATAAATATTACTAGAATAAAATTTTTAATAATTTTAGTATGAGTAACGTAAAAAAGTTTCATATTATGTACACTTAAAAATACATTGATTTTGAAAAAGGCATGAATAAAGGAAGAACTTGTTTATTCACTATGAAATAACATCTGACAATAAATGAAAAAATCTCACAAACTCTCTCTCTCTCTCTCTCTCTCTCTGGACGAGACACGTGAGAAGGTTTCAACATAATCAATGCCTTCTCACCGAGTGAAACCTTTTGCAACTAATCTTGCTTTCTTTCGTTCAACATTTTCTTTTGAATCCAATTTACTTTTGAAGATCCATTTGTTATCTATAGCTCTAGCATCTGGAGGAAGTTTAACAAGTTCCCAAACTTTATTCCTTTCCATAGAATTCATTTCATCTTCCATGGAAATTATCCATTTATCCACCTCAAGACTTGTCAATGCCTGACTATAAGTGATAGGATCAACAATTGCCAAATATCAAAATCACTCTAAAATAAATATGTAATATGATCACGAGGCAATGCCGATCTTATTTTCCTTTGTGATATTCTACTTGTGTCCTAGGAATCGATTTAATCGTTGTTGGATGGATTAGAAGTTCCTTTTGGTTCCTTGGTTCTTCATTAACTACTTCAACTGGTTGAGAACGTACTCTTTCCTGTATAACAGGAACTATAATAACAACTTGATTTGGTTCAACGAAAAGTTCTCTCAATGTGGAACTCCCATTATCTTCAAAACCATTCTCCAAAAACTTAGCAGTAATGGACCTAACAATTCTAGTACTACAATTTGGACAGTAGAATTTATATTCCTTTGATCTGTCCGAATACCTAATAAAGTAACCAAGAGTGGATTTTGAGTCTAATTTCTTTTCAAATGGATAATAAATCCTAACCTCAACTGGACATCCCCACACCTTAGAACGACCTAAACTTGGTTTACGTCCTGTCCATAATTCAAAAAGTATCTTTGCAACAACATTAATTGGAACTCTATTCAAAATATACATAGCAGTTTTCAAGGCTTCAACCCATAAATATTCAGACAAATTTCTTTTACTCATCATACCTCTCATCATATCTTTTAGAGTTTGATTACGTCTTTCAGAATACTATTCTACTTAGGTGTCCTTGGCATGGTGTATTGAGACACTATTCCACACTATTGTAAAAACTTTGCAAAATCACCTATGTTTTGACCAGACTCGTCATATTTCCTATACTACTCACCACGACGATTAGATCTCACAACTTTTATAATTTTTCCACATTGGTTACTCTACTTCCATTTTAAAAATCTTGAATTTCTCAAATGCATGAGATTTATCATTAATCAGATAAATATATCCATATCGTGAGAAATTATCAATAAAGGTTATGAAGTATTTGTTTCCACATATGGTGGATGGCAAAGGTCCACTAATATCAGTATGTATCAAGTCCAAAATACCATCGCTCCTAGTGGAATCTTCTTATAGATTTAGTTAACTTTCCTCTTATACAATCTACACAAGTGTCGAAATCAGAGAAGTCTTAAGGGGGAAGATCTCAACTTTTACCAGTCTTTCCATTCTATCCTTTGAAATGTGACCCAACCGCTTATATCACAACATATAGAATGATTCATAGATTAGAGATCCTTTTCTTCTACAGAACTTACATTGATTGTTTTCTCTATAGTTCCTTTGGGTCCACCAATATTTTTATTCCGCTGATTTCAGTGTCATTTATTATCCTTACGGAACTTAGACTATGACTGGAAAGCTAATTGACAATTTCAATAGTCTCAATGTGCATTCTATACTCTTCTTGGACATACATTGCTATAAGGTCATTCAAATTTCATTTATCCCGCTGAGCATTGTAAGCAACCTTAAGTTGATTAAACTGGTTAGGAAGGCTATTTAAAACATGATAGACTAGGAATGGCTCTGCAATGAAAATATTAAGAGACTTTTAACTTAGATGATATATTTATCATCTTCATAACATGATCCCTAACACCACTTGTGCTATCATATTTTATACTCATCAATTTGTCCATTAAATTCCCAATTTTGGCTTTATCAAACTCAATAAATTTTTCTCTCTTATGGCATCTATAAAACATTTGGTGTTTTCATTGTCTGGGGTAGTACCCATAATGGAATCGAATATAGAGCGCTTAATTATTTTTAAATAAAGTTTGTTGCCCCCTTTCCCACTTTTCATACTTGGCTACATATTCAACAGTATTCTTATCTGTGGGTGTCTCAAGTTTTTTCTCTATTGCAAAATCCAAGCCCAAAAGACCAGTGCTATTTCTATATCTCGTTTCCATCTCACATTATTATTCCCAGTCAAGGTTTTAATTGCAGGCAATTGACTCAAAAGAGACGAGACATTATAAATTGTGGAAACATAAAATATTGTACTCCATATCATCCAGACATAATGCATGCAGTCAAATGGATGATAAAATATCCATCTAATTAACATGGGCTATTAATTAGATAATCCGTAATTAAAATCAAAAGCATATGAATCTTATTACAGTAAGAGCCTAGATACATCTTCATAAAGTTACATTTGGGCTGACAATATAACGTTCTATAAGCTACTCTTAAAACACATCATATAGCTAATTAACAAAATCACATTGATTTTCGAAATTCCAACATCTTTGATAGAAGGAGATTTCTAGACCAAAGTAAACTCGTTACCCAGCTCATGCTATTTTCCAAAACATTACATATAATACCACCTTTGGGCAAAATACTATATGCAATAATTCAAAATTGCAGTGCTTAATTAGTTTTTTTATAGAGAAAATCGAATAAATAACAATAAGTGTGCCACTTTGGCAGCCACCACCCATTTTTATTTCAAACTATTTCTCTTAGTGGGAAAATAAGGGTTGTCTCAAAAATTCATGAAAAATTTAATCAAAGAACAATAATTATACAACAAATCATAATTGTCAATCGATGAAAAGCAAAAAATTCATATGTGATTGAAAGACGAAAGTGGCAACAAAATTTCGATATATAAAAATGAAATTTAAACGCACAAATAATAGGGACATTCAAATATGCAAAAATTTTGACGAGAATATAAAAGTCATCAACCAATTTTATTTATTTATTTATTCATTTGATATAATTTTAAATAATTCAATTTTAAATAAAATTTTATTTTGGGTCAAAATTGAAATTTTTGGGTCAAAACTTAAAAAAAAAAAGTTTAAAACCCCCTTTTTCATATATAAATTAAAAACCATTTAAAAATTTGCAGCATGACCCCTGGTTTAAATTACGAGACAGGTCCTTCTCTTAATATTTGCAAAACAGGCCGCTTTTCAAATTACAATTTGACCCAACTCCTAATTGCAGACGGGGGCTTGAGACTTGACTAATTGCAATAGGAGCCCCCGTCTCCACCCATACTTCCTTTCATTTTTATGAAAACCCCCTTTTTTTTTTTTTTTTTTCAAAAGGTTGGGGGCGATCGATGCCTCATCCATCTAAGTAGCTGTCGGCGCCGGTAATGACCCAAACAGTCAAGCGCAGCCGCCGCCCCCAAAACAAAAAAAAAAAAAAAACCGAAGTATTTGAATTTCTTTGACATGAACAAAATCCACATTCATAGGTTAGAAGGTGTAATTTCATACGTGAAGAACTCGGATTCGACTTCACAATTCCTCAATTTATTTTTTTTATTTTTTTAGCAATAAGAGAAATTACAGACAACGTGCCGGACTGAAAAATATGAAGACAATCGTAAAGCCAAAACTAGAAAAGTAGACTGCCAACGCCAAAACCCAAATTTGAGAGGAGAGAGAGGAAGTTCAACATCTGATTTTAATTCTTCCAAAGTTGCAGAATGCAGATTAACGTGGTGGGGGGAAAAAAATGGGTATGCAAAGGTCCAATAGAGAAGAAAAATTATCACCTTTATATGTCAGCCCCCGTTTGGTTAAGGGGGAAAAAAAAAGAAGTAGATTTGGAGGATGAAAAATATTGTTTTTACAAAGGATTATGATCTTAGCATGGTAGGCTTTGATATTAATTGTTGAATTTAATTGTAATCATGCTAAGAATCAAGAATCACGTAATTATAAATTGATAAATCGAATTCATACCTGCGGAAATCATCGTTGATATGAAAAATGATAATTTATGCATATTATCTATTTGGTAAAGAAAAAAAGAATTATTAATTAAGTTTCTTAAAACATTACGCTATGGATCCATTTTCACGTTTTGCAAAGGTTAGGGACACAAGTGCAAGTTTCTCTGATTAAAATTAAGGACATATTGGTCCTTTTAATATATAACTGACCAATTACACGCCAAACTCATAGCTTAGGGATGTCTATCCCGAGAAGCGTACGTTAGGGACCATTTGCACACTGAAGTCACATATTTGGGACCAAATTCACGAAAAGAAGGGTTGGGGTTTTAGGGTGAAGAATGTGGGATTGAAAACTTTAATTTTATTTTTATGTTGTTTGAATTTTAGAATTTATAAATATTACTAGAATAAAATTTTTAATAATTTTAGTATGAGTAACGTAAAAAAGTTTCATATTATGTACACTTAAAAATACATTGATTTTGAAAAAGGCATGAATAAAGGAAGAAATATTGATTGCTTAATGATTTTCAAACAGAGTTTGTTAGCCCTTTCCCATTTTTCATGCTCGGCTACATATTCAACGGTACTCTTATATGTGGGTTTCTCAAGCTTTTTCTCCATTGCAAAATTCAAGCCCAAATGACCAAGTGCTATTTCTACGTCTTGTTTCAATCTCACATAGTTATTCCGAGTCAAGGTTTCAATAGCAAACAATTGATTCGAAAGAGATGAGACATTATAAATTGTGGAAACATAAAATATTGTACTCCATATCATCCAGACATAATGCATGCAGTCAAATGGATGATAAAATATCCATCTAATTAACATGGGCTATTAATTAGATAATCCGTAATTAAAATCAAAAGCATATGAATCTTATTACAGTAAGAGCCTAGATACATCTTCATAAAGTTACATTTGGGCTGACAATATAACGTTCTATAAGCTACTCTTAAAACACATCATATAGCTAATTAACAAAATCACATTGATTTTCGAAATTCCAACATCTTTGATAGAAGGAGATTTCTAGACCAAAGTAAACTCGTTACCCAGCTCATGCTATTTTCCAAAACATTACATATAATACCACCTTTGGGCAAAATACTATATGCAATAATTCAAAATTGCAGTGCTTAATTAGTTTTTTTATAGAGAAAATCGAATAAATAACAATAAGTGTGCCACTTTGGCAGCCACCACCCATTTTTATTTCAAACTATTTCTCTTAGTGGGAAAATAAGGGTTGTCTCAAAAATTCATGAAAAATTTAATCAAAGAACAATAATTATACAACAAATCATAATTGTCAATCGATGAAAAGCAAAAAATTCATATGTGATTGAAAGACGAAAGTGGCAACAAAATTTCGATATATAAAAATGAAATTTAAACGCACAAATAATAGGGACATTCAAATATGCAAAAATTTTGACGAGAATATAAAAGTCATCAACCAATTTTATTTATTTATTTATTCATTTGATATAATTTTAAATAATTCAATTTTAAATAAAATTTTATTTTGGGTCAAAATTGAAATTTTTGGGTCAAAACTTAAAAAAAAAAAGTTTAAAACCCCCTTTTTCATATATAAATTAAAAACCATTTAAAAATTTGCAGCATGACCCCTGGTTTAAATTACGAGACAGGTCCTTCTCTTAATATTTGCAAAACAGGCCGCTTTTCAAATTACAATTTGACCCAACTCCTAATTGCAGACGGGGGCTTGAGACTTGACTAATTGCAATGATAAAAGCGTGCAAGAACAATAACACGTGAATTGAGACAAAATTGAATCACTTCTTCTATTTATCTTATGATATTCTAATTTTACTTATTGTCCTAAGTATTATTATAGCACTCATCTTTTTGACCTTTTTATTGAATTTTTATCGTCAACTTTTTATTAATTAACGCATCTAGCCTCTAATAATACCCCCCCCCCCCCCCAAAAAAAAAAAAAAAAAAACCTAAGTATTTGAATTTCTTTGACATAAACAAAATCCACATTCATAGGTTAGAAGGTGTAATTTCGTACGTGAAGAACTCGGATTCGACTTCACAATTCCTCAATTTATTTTTTTTATTTTTTTAGCAATAAGAGAAATTACAGACAACGTGCCGGACTGAAAAATATGAAGACAATCGTAAAGCCAAAACTAGAAAAGTAGACTGCCAACGCCAAAACCCAAATTTGAGAGGAGAGAGAGGAAGTTCAACATCTGATTTTAATTCTTCCAAAGTTGCAGAATGCAGATTAACATGGTGGGGGGAAAAAAATGGGTATGCAAAGGTCCAATAGAGAAGAAAAATTATCACCTTTATATGTCAGCCCCCGTTTGGTTAAGGGGGAAAAAAAAAGAAGTAGATTTGGAGGATGAAAAATATTGTTTTTACAAAGGATTATGATCTTAGCATGGTAGGCTTTGATATTAATTGTTGAATTTAATTGTAATCATGCTAAGAATCAAGAATCACGTAATTATAAATTGATAAATCGAATTCATACCTGCGAAAGTTATCGTTGATATGAAAAATGATAATTTATGCATATTATCTATTTGGTGAAGAAAAAAGAATTATTAATTAAGTTTCTTAAAACATTACGCTATGGATCCATTTTCACGTTTTGCAAAGGTTAGGGACACAAGTGCAAGTTTCTCTGATTAAAATTAAGGACATATTGGTCCTTTTAATATATAACTGACCAATTACACGCCAAAC
>NC_036256.1:9790057-9817896 GCF_002742605.1 Olea europaea var. sylvestris | reverse complement strand
CTCTCTCTCTCTCTCTATATATATATATATATATATATATATATTATTTTTCAAATTTTCATAAGCAAATGTCATCTCCTCATCTTCGAGTTGTATAATGTCACTATTGTAATTCTAATTAAATTTTGCAACCAAGCCATGATAAATAAATACATGTTAAATATATGTATAGAGAAAGAAAAGCATAATGATTTCTTTCAAAAAGCACGTTACGATATGAGTTAATCTATTTCTATAGTAGACACTAACATAGTCCATATATGTCAAGTCATTATTAATACTTTCATAATGAATGAGGCTCTTATCATCACTCATTGCTTTCTTAATTATCGGCCCACCTCAACAATAAACAATAAAAGTTTTGATAATGAGATGACAACTTGACATAATTTTGCCTAGTCAAACCATGTATTTGGTTAAATAACCTCCGCCCAATTTTTCTTGATCAAATGGCCTTCAATTTCTTTAAAAAAAGAAAAAAGAAAGAAAATCTCACAAACTATTTTTTTAATTTTTATTTTCATAATCAAATCCCATCTCCTCGTCTTCAGGTTGTATAATAACATCACTATTGTAATTCTAATTAAATGAAGAGAAAATGATTGGCACATTTTCGTATTCACAAAGGCGAAGAATTTAGATCTAAAATGAAGAAGGTTCTATTGATTCATTTTTAGATTGAATTGATACATTATTCCTTTAGTATTGGAATTTTATAGCCTAGCCCTGACAAATGAATACAAGTTAAATATATGTATAGGGAAAAAAAAATCATAATGATTTCTCTCAAAAAGTTAGTGAAACAATAGAAGTCTACGATATGACTTAGTCCATTTCTGCAGTAGGCACTACCATATACATCAAGTCATGATTAATACTTCCCTAACAAATGAGGCTTATATCACTATATGTTGGTTTCTTAATTATCGACCCACTTCAACAAGAAATAATGAAAGTTTTGATAACGAGGTGACAACTAGGCATATTTTAGCCTAGTCAAATCATGTATTTGGTTAAATAACCTCTACCCAATGTTTCTTGATCAAATGACCTTCAATTTTTAATTTTTATTTTAAAATAAATCTCACGAACTTTTTTTTTTATTTCCATAATCAAATTTCATCTTCTCTTCTTCAAAGTTGTATAATAACATCACTATTGTAATTCTAATTAAATGGTGAGAAAAGGATTGACACATCTTCATATTCACAAAAGTGAAGAATTTAGATCTAAAATGAAGAAGTATCTGTTGATTCATTTCTGGATTGAATTGATACATTATTCATTTAGCGTTGGAGTTTTGCAACCTAGCCATGACAAATGAATAAACGTTAAATACATTTATATTAAAAAAATAAAATCATAATGATTTCTTTCAATAAGTCAGTGAAACAAACTTAGTCCATTTCTGCAGTAGGCACCACCATATTTGTCAAGTCATGATTAATACTTTCATAACAAATGAGGCTCATATCATCATACGTTAATTTCTAAATTATTGACCTACCTCAACAACAAACAATGAAAGCTTTGATAACGAGATGATAACTAGGCATATTTTGGCCTTGTCAAACCATGTATTTGTTAAAGAACCCCCACCCAATGTTTCTTGATCAAATGGCCTTCGATTTAAAAATTAAAAAATAAAAAATCTCATGGATTATTTTTTTATATTTCCATAATCAAATCTCATCTCCTCGTGTTCAGATTGCATAATAACATCGCTATTGTAATTCTAACTAAATGAAGAGAAAATGGTTAGCACATTTTCGTATTCACAAAAGCGAAGAATTTAGATCTAGAATAAAGAAAGTTCTGTTGATTCATTTCTAGATCGAATTGATTTAGTATTGGAATTTTGCAACTTGGCCATGACAAATGAATACATGTTAGAGGAAAAAATCATAATGATTTCTTTCAAAAAGCCAATGAAATAATAAAGAACTCTAGGATATGACTTAGTCCATTTCTACAGTAGGCACTACCATATATGTCAAGTATGATTAATACTTTCATAATGAATGAGGCTCATGTCATCATACGTTGGTTTCTTAATCGTCGACCCACCTCAACAATAAACAATGAAAGTTTTGATAATGAGGTGACAACTAGGCATATTTTAGCTTAGTCAAACTTCATATTTGGTTAAACAACCTCCTGACTTAGCTCGGCTCTAGTGTCAGTACTATGACTTGTGCATGCCTATTTCCAAATCTCTTTGTTTAATTTTTGATTTTAGTAATGGTTGTGCTATATATACATCATTACTTACAGATTGATTTACAAACAAATGATGTAGTGAAATATGATTTGATCAAAATCTCTAAAACCAAATAAAAAATTAACTTTCCCACTTTTTTTCAACACCTCATTAATCTGTTTTCTATAACTTCTTATTTACAAATAACATTATTCTTTTAATTATCTATTAGGTACTAAGATTTTTCTTTAAAAATTAGCTGCAAGCCATACCCCCATACCCCACCAGTCATTGAAGATATCTTTGACACACTCTCTATACATCTCAAAACTAACCCATCTTTCTAAATATACGAAAATAACTATCTCTTTATACATATACAAACGCCAATAAAGCTACTTGGCCAAGGCCTTAGGGTCGCCACACCCCCTCCCACCAATAGGGGGCGCTACATGATGGCCAGGGCCAATAAAGCTACTTGGCCAAGGCTTTAGGTCGCCACACCTCCCTTCCCACCAATAGGGGGCGCTACATGATGGCCAGAGCCTATATGGCCATAGCCATCAAGCAAAAATCTACGAATACAAAATATATAGTTTCTCTCTCTCTCTCTCTCAACCCCATCCCACCTTAATCCGGCCAAGCCAACCCTGACCACCAGCAATCCAACCACCATACACTCCATCCCAACCAACTTTACACTATCCACTCTTTCATTTAATCTACTTTTCCCCAAATTTTCAAATCTGGGAAAACGCTTTCCACCTTCACTGCCACCCGTCGTCGCCACCACTCCCACCACCGCCGCCTTCTGCTAAAAATACGTTGATGATCAAACAAAGAAGAATGTGACGTTGGAATGTCTACTTTATGCGCGCCATTGATCTGGCCATAGAAGAGACGACGATGGCCCCAACAACGATAACAACCCCAATCAAATAGAGACTGTAATTCTAATAGTTGAGGTCAAACTTCGTGCAGAGTGGTGAACTGTGAAGTGACTCAGTGTTCTACCAATTTATTTGTGATTCATGAAGCATTACTTGGGTCACATTTCCACAGTCTAGGGGGGATAGGTCCTGCGACAATGGGGCAAGATGAGATGTATAGTGTTTGTGACTAGAAGAGAATGCGGTTCATTTTAGAGGGTTTGTGTCATATTTTCAACTCAAATTATTTCATGCAACTTGAAAATTTTCCAATCCAAACCATTTTATTTTTCAAACCAAACCATTATTTGCGGTTTGATTTGATTTTAATCGATGATTTACCTATTGACATTATAATACTATATTTAAAACAAGTTAATATATTAATTTAAACGGGAACTAATAAGGTTAAACGTTCAATTAGGCTCATATTTGTTTGAAATTCGAAATACAAATAAAAAGGAAAAAAATTGGTAGTGGTGGAAGAGTTGAAGGGGTTGGAAATTGCTTAAATTCCCATGCCTTTCCCTTTCCTAAATCTTGGATTTTTGACTCATAGAGTCTAGCTAATCCAATAGCTTCGCACAATGTAACTGGACCGGCAGCTTGCACATCAACCCGTATAGCCTCTTTCAATCCACTCACAAAACATCCCACTTTTTGTTCATCCGTGAGATTCCCAGCCATATTTAAAAATCGATCAAACTCCAGCTGGTAGTCTCTTACACTTCCTTGCTGTTTGAGTTCAGTGAGATCACCAAAAGAATTCTGGAATCGTGAAGGTCCATCGAGTAAGTTCAGCTCCAATTTTAGAGATCCCAATTGGGTCCGACCCCTTGCCTAAATAGTTGGTACCATACATTGATTTTGAAAAAGGCATGAATAAAGGAAGAATTTGTTTATTTAGTATGAAATAACGACCATCTGATGATGAACGAAAAAATCTCACAAACTCTCTCTCTCTCTATATATATATATATACAACCTAGCCATGACAAATGAATAAAAGTTAAATATATGTATAGGAAAGAAAATTCGTAATGATTTCTCTCAAAAAGTTAGTGAAACAATAGAAGCCTACGATATGACTTAGTCCATTTCTGCAGTAGACACTACCGTATACATCAAGCCATGATTAATACTTCCCTAACAAATGAGGCTTATATCATCAAACGTTGGTTTCTTAATTATCGACCCACCTCAACAAGAAATAATGAAAGTTTTGATAACGAGGTGACAACTAGACATATTTTAGTCTAGTCAAACCATGTATTTGGTTAAATAACCTCCACCCAATGTTTCTTGATCAAATGGCCTTCATTTAAAAAAAAAAAATCTCACGAACTTTTATTTTTTATTTCCATAATCAAATTTCATCTTTTCTTCTTCAAAGTTGTATAATAACATCACTATTGTAATTCTAATTAAATGAAGAGAAAAGGCTTGACACATTTTCATATTCACAAAAGTGAAGAATTTAGATCTAAAATGAAGAATGTTTTGTTGATCCATTTTTGAATTGAATTGATACATTATTCATTTAGCATTGGAATTTTGCAACCTAGCCATGACAAATGAATACATGTTAAATATATGTATATTAAAAAAAATTATAACGATTTCTTTCAATAAGTCAGTGAAACAAACTTAGTCTATTTCTGGAGTAGGCACCACCATATATGTGAAGTCATGATTAATACTTTCATGACGAACGAGGCTCATATCATCGTACGTTAGTTTCTTAATTACTGACCGACCTCAACAACAAACAATGAAAGTTTTGATAATGAGGTGACAACTAGGCATATTTTAGCCTTGTCAAACCATGTATTTGTTAAATAACCTCCACCCAATGTTTCTTGATCAAATAACCTTCGATTTAAAAAAAAAAAAAATTAAAAAAAAAAATCTCACGGACTATTTGGTTATATTTCCATAATCAAATCTCATCTCCTCGCGTTCAGGTTGTATAATAACATCACTATTGTAATTCTAACTAAATGGACGGAACAATTAGCGCATTTTCGTATTCACAAAAGTGAAGAATTTAGATCTAGAATGAAGAATGTTCTGTTGATTCATTTCTAGATCAAATTGATACATTATTAATTTAGTATTGGAATTTTGCAACTTGGCCATGACAAATGAATACATGTTATGGGAAAAAATCATGATGATTTCTTTCAAAAAGCCAATGAAATAATAAAAAAGTCTACGATATGACTTAGTCCATTTCTGCAATAAGCACTACCATATATGTCAAGTATGATTAATACTTTCATAACGAATGAGGCTCATGTCATCATACGTAGGTTTCTTAATTGTTGACCCACCTCAACAATAAACAAAGAAAGTTTTGATAACGATGTGACAACTAGGCATGTTTTAGCTTAGTCAAACTACATATTTGGTTAAACAACCTCCTAACTCGGCTCGGCTCGAGTGTCAGTACTATGACTTGTGCATGCCTATTTCCAAATCTCCATTTTTTTTAATTTTAATAATGGTTGTGCTATATGTACATCATCACTTACAGATTGATTTACAAACAAATGACGTAGTGAGATATAATTTTATCAAAATCTCTTAAACCAACGAAAAAATTAACTTTCCCACTTTTTTTCAACACCTCATTAATCTGCTTTCAATAACTCCTTATTTACAAGTAACATTATTTCCTTTAATCATATATTAGGTGCAAAAATTTTTCTTTAAAAATTACCTGAAAGCCATACCCCCACACACCACCACTCATTGAAAAATCTTTGACACATACTCTCTATACATTTCAAAACTAATCCATCTTTCTAAATATACGTAAATAACTATCTCTTTATACATATACAAACACCAATAAAGCTACTTGGCTAAGGCCTCAGGGTCGCCACACCCCCCTCCCACCAGTAGGGGGCGCTACATGATGGCCAGAGCCCATATGGCCCTGGCCATCAAGCAAAAATCCATGAATACAAAATATATAGTTTCTCTCTGTATCTCACAACCCCATCCCACCTTAATTCGGCCAAGCCAACCCCGACCACCACCAATCCAACCACCATACACTCCATTCCAACCAACTTTATGTTGGAAGAATTTTGTGAATAGAGACGCCAAAAATAAGTATAAAGATAGGGACAAAGCCGAGGCAAGAGTTGGACTCTTTGTCCTTAAGTCGAATTTGCCCCGCAACGGTGCCTACGGATTTCGGCAATCGACTCCCAAGATACAACGGCTACACTTGTGTTTGTAGCACTCCAAAACACAAGTACAACGAACCAAATTTAGGTTTATGTACTCCAATGATGAAATGAAAGAAAATCAAAATAAATGAATGATTTTGATTTTGGATAGAAGAGAGGATGAGAGACGTTTTATTGATTGTAGCATTTGACACAACAGTTAGGACATTCATTTTGAATAGTCCATCTTTTACATAGCCTTTGCCTACATACATATCATTTTTGGTAAGTACAAACTTATCTGATACAAAGACTAGTTTAAAGCCATTCTTGCTTAACAAAGAACCCGACATAAGGTTCTTGCGAATATCCGGTACGTGAAGGACATTATTGAGGCTAAGTTCTTTTCCCGACGTCATCTTTAAGACCACTTTGCCTTGCCCTTCCACTTTGGATGTTGAGGAGTTCCCCATAAACAATTTTTCTCCCTCAGTTGGAGTGTATGATGTGAACATTCCTCTATCGGCACAAATGTGATGGGTTGCACCCGTATCAACCCACCATTCCATGGAATTTCCAACAAGGTTGCATTCAGAACATTGTTGTATTTTGAAATAACGATTGACAGGTTTATATCTAATATATAATTAGACATGGCATCAGATTTGGTGATATTTCGCTTGGGCTTGCTTCTTAGGTTTGCGACAATCAACCGAGCGATGTCCAGCCTTTCCACAATTGTAGTAATTGCCCTTGAACTTCTTTGCATTCTTCTTTGTAGATTCAACGGAATGCTTTCTCTTCTTTCCTTTGTTGTTGCTAGATTCTACCACATTTGCCTTTGCTTGTGGTATGCCATTCCCAACTTGTTTTTTTGAACTTCGGTTGTCTTCTTCAATCCTCAATCGGACCACAAGTTCTTCAATGTTCATCTCCTTGCGCTTGTGCTTGAGATAGTTTTTGAAGTCCCTCCACATGGGTGGAAGTTTCTCGATAATTGCAGCCACTTGAAATGATTCGCTCACGGACATATTTTCCGCATGAATGTCATGGAGTATGACTTGCAATTCTTGCACTTGACTGATGACGGTCTTCGAATCTACCATTTTGTAGTCCAAGAATTTTCCCACAATGAATTTTTTGATTCCGGCATCTTCGGTCTTGTACTTCTTTTCCAAGGACTCCCATAGTTCCTTTGCAGATTTCTTGTAGCAATATACCCCGTATAAGGCTTTGTCCAAGCCATTAAGAATGTAATTTTTGCATAGAAAATCCGAATGTTTCCATGCATCCAAAGCAATCAAAGATGCCCTATTGTTTTCCCCTTCTTGTATGGCGGGAGGATCTTCATTCAAGAATTTCGCCAAGTTGAGGGTTGTGAGATAAAACAACATTTTCTGTTGCCACCTTTTGAAATCAACCCCAACAAATTTCTCCGACTTTTCCCCATGTGAAACGGAGTTTGAATGTACGATAGTAGGGGCACCCACAACATTAGTAGTAGTTGTATTCACAACGGGAGGAATCACACCGGTAGGAACACTTCCTTCAGAAGTTCCCATGTTCGAAGTTTCATTCGAAGTAGTATCGGTATTAAGAACCGTATTCATTTCTGTTTACGTAAAACAGAAGATCAACCAAAAATAGAAGTGAAGAAGAAGTTAAACTTAACAAGTTTAACCAAACAAGAATGTCACTTTCACAAAATATATATAGACATTCGACTTAAGATTGTTGGAAGAATTTTGTGAATAGTGACGCCGAAATAAGTATAATGATGGTGACAAAGTCGAGGCAAGAGTTGGACTCTTTGTCCTTAAGTCGAGTTTGCCCCGCAACGGTGCCTACGGATTTCGGCAATCAACTCCCAAGATACAACGGCTACACTTGTGTTTGTAGCACTCCAAAACACAAGTACAACGAACCAAATTTAGGCTTATGTACTCCAAGGATGAAATGAAAGAAAATCAAAATAAATGAATGATTTTGATTTTGGATAGAAGAGAGGATGAGAGACGTTTTGCATATCAAACTGTGAGGAATAGGACACCCAAAGGGTCCTATTTATAGACCATGAAAGGGTGTGGACGAAATGGTTGGGGCCAAACCATGCACCCTTTCCAAACAATGCACCACCTTTATGAAAAGGTGTCTATTCACTGATTTTCGTCCTTTTTCGTAATTTCTCATTCATCCGATATTGGTTTTCGAAATGCCAAATATACCCTTCAATACATGCAGAGAAATCAAAATTCTCTTTCGAGGGCGTTGCCCCCGACCCCCCACGAGGGGCGCTGCCCCCTCGACCCTCGCGACCTGACCGGGCAGGTCGATCCCCGTTTGTGCGCCCCGAAACGGCGAAGTGGCAAACAATTTTGCTTAAACGGATTGAGTCGAGCTTTTGAGTATTTGGTCGAAGTCGATACGAAGTCACTTTAATCGATTTTCAATTCTCGATTTATTTAACCAATATCCAACACTTTACACTAGCCATCCTTTCATTTAACCTAATTTTCCCCAAAATTTCAAATATGGGAAAACGCTTTCCACCTTCACTGCCACCCTCGTTGCCACCACTCCCACCACCGTTGCCTTCTACTAAAAGTACGTTGATGATCAAACAAAGAAAAATGTGATGTTGGAATGTCTACTTTATGCCTGCCATTGATCTGGCCATAGAAGAGACGACGATGGTCCCAACAACGATGACAACCCTAATCAAATAGAGACTGTAATTCTAATAGTTGAAGGTCGAACTTTGTGCAGAGTGAACTGTGAAGTGACTCAGTGTTCTACCAATTTATTGGTGATTCATGAAGCATTACTTCGGTCACATTTCTATAGTTTGTGGGGATAGGTCCTGCGATAGTGGGGTAAGATGAAATGTATAGTGTTTGTGACTAGAAGAGAATGCGGTTCGTTTTTGGGGGTTTGTGTCATATTTTCAACTCAAATTAATTCACGCGGTTTGAAAATTTTTCAATCCAAACCAAACCAAACCAAACCATTTTATTTTTCAAACCAAGCAATTATTTGCGGTTGATTTGATTTTAATCAACGATTTACCTATTGACATTATAATACTATATTTAAAACAAGTTAATATATTAATTTAAATGGGAACTAATAATATTAAACGTTAAATTAGACTCATATTTGTTTGAAATTCGAAATACAAACAAAAAGGCAAAAAAGTAGTAGAAAATTAGCATCTAGCAACATGCCTACACAAACTTTTACAAACAACAATATAGAAGCAGCGTCACCACTTTAGGATTCATCAACAAAAGTAGTAGCAGCATGCTAGCACCCCTTCATCAGCAAAAGCAAGCAAACATTCATGATTAGAAAATGGAGTAGCCAATAGATTGATACTCAATTGAACAAGTAGTCATCAGATTTACAAAATTAGTAACTCAAACATAGAGTCGAGTAGCTCTTTACAAAAATTGCATAAAATTCAGGTTCCAACACAATAATTCTACTAGTTTATGAAAGAAATGGTCAGTATAGGAGTATAAAAATTGCGTTCTAACCTCTCATTAGATAATATCTGGATGAATATGAAGTACCTTGTAATCTGTTATCTAACTTTTTTCTAAACAAACTTGACAGGTTCTTCACCGTTACCAGTACCTTTAGAAAGGATGCATGTTTTATACATGCTATATCTAATCATTCTCTTTTGCCTTTTTATCTTGAACCCTACATGGATGTTTCTTGCACAACTGCGTGAGATGATTCTAAAATGTACTAATTCAGCAGATAATGCTTGTAAATGTCCACAATAATTACATTTTGCCTCACCTTCGCGAACTTTAAAATGATCCCACACTTTGAACCTTTTGTTTCCCTTCTTGCCTTTTCCATTAATTTTCATATCTTTGGGGTTATCCTCCATTGGAATGCATCAGCTTCTTCTAGAATTGGATGTATATCTATAAAAAGAAAAAAGAAACAATGAATAAAGCTAAACTATGAAAAGAAACAACAGGTAATATAGGTAAGTGGTAACTAGCTAAGGAAAAGAACAATCATATTGTTAATTTAGTTTCATATAGTTAAAATAGCCAATAAGCATATAGTTAAAAGAACAAAACAAATAGTTAAAAACGAACCATTGATGCAATAAGCTAATAACCCAACATAAAAAATTAAGAAATTAATTGCAAAAATTCAAAGAACCAAGAAAATTGAAATAATACATGAAATTTAGGGGACGTGGTACGGTAGCGGTGAGACGAGCCGAAGACCGGAGCTGTACATGCATGGTTGGGGAGTAGGTAAAAAATGATCCGAATCTGATGAGTTTTGGTTCAAATTTTTTAAAAAAATGTGTGTGAAGTAATCTTTGAAAAAATAATAGAAGATTGACGGAAGAAACTTGATCAATTTTGGAGAAAATTTGAAGATGTGAAGCAATGGGCGTAAAATCACTTGGAAGGGGAAACCGGATCTGAGATTTATAAGTTTGAAGTTCAATGTCTCATTTTTTCTAATTTTTTATTAATATTAAAAAATTAAAAAAATTAAAGAATTGGGTCTTTTTTAATTCTCAAGTCTGAAATTCAATTTAAAAAATTGGGCCTCTTTCTTATTCACTGTCGGCCCTCATATCATGGCCCAATTCAAATCATCATTTTGTTGTTTGTATTGCAATTGCTATAGCTTGTAAATTGGTATTTTATTTTTTCCTGAAAATTGTAAAATTTATAACTTAATAAAATTAATTTTTAATTAAAAATTTTAAAAAAGGTTCATATCAATGTTGTGCGATTTTTGAAAATCAAACTACTTTGAAATGATTTGGTTCAATTTGAGCGAAAACAAACAGTGAGTCCACATGGACCTAAATCAACTATTTCGAACTAACGAGTTCATTCAATTTGCTATTCTGCAATTTTTTTGTGCAACACCCTTAATATGAGAAGTTACATATGTAATTTGTGACCTCCTGGTGGTGGGTTGTGGATGTGAGGTGTCATTGGAAATTTGGACGATGTCGAGGTGGTGGAGTGGGGTGGTGAGGTGAAGATTAATTGTGATTAATTAATTGGTTAATTTGTGACCTATTACAATTTATGATTTTTGACTAAAATACGAAGTTGTGACGCACAAACGAACTAAATTCCAAGTTTGATTCTTTAGAAGAGAATTCATATTCTCTCTCACGTCACTTAGCTATTGCTCTCCTTTTTACTATTTTTTCGTTCTTCCTCAAAGGTATTTGGTTCTCTATCAATTAGTTCTTGATAACTTGTATAGGCTCTGGTATACTTATAATCCTCTGGGGTTCTCTATGTGGATTTCCCTCTCTATTTATAGCTAATTTATAATCAACTAGAGGGTTTTGGTCGATAGGGTTATCCTCAACAACTTTCTCATCACATTCTAACTCTATATTTCGTGGATTATTTTGTATTACTGTCCACCTCACTCAGGGTAATGGGGATGTGGACACTTACTCACTCAACCTTAACTGGGAACTCATCCCTAATAGCTTCTTGTTATTCCTCACTCTCTATGCATAACATCTCAAATTCATTAAATGTAATGTTATGACTTATAGTTATTCTCATGCTCTTCTAGCTTCTATCCCATCACTTATATCCTTTAACTTTATTAGGATAGCTAAGAAGACACACTTCTAAACTCTAGGTTCTACTTTTTTCTTACTTTGATGAGAAAAAAGAAACACAGTTAAAAGTCGTAAGCATAGAATAATCAACATATTTACCATACCAAAGCTCGTATAGAGAATCACCATTTAAAGCAGTAAAATAAGTTATATTAGTTAGATAACATGCAGTCATAACAACTTCACTCCAAAAAGACTTAGGCATACTAGAAATTAAATTATACATCTAGTTTTAGCAAACAAAGTACTATTCATCATTCCAACAACATCATTTTACTGAGGAGTGTATAGGACAGTATTATTTTAGTGATGATAGATTTATTACACAAATTATTAATATTTAGCATTGCAAAACCCAAGGTCATTATTAGCATGCAAATATTTTTCCTTTTTACCTATTTGATTCTCCACCTTAACTTTCCAATTTTTGAAATTCACAAAGGTTTCGTACTTATCTTTAAGCAAATGAATCCACACATGTTTGAAGAAATCATCAATAATAGACAGAAAACATCTATTACCACCAAAAGTGGGATTGCTCACTAGACCCCGGGGAGCCCGCAAATCAGTATGAATATATTTTCACTCTAGATGTCTTGTGTGTGCTAAATGCAAATGACATCTTTCGATGCTTACCAAGCACACAATGATCACAAAATGGTATGTCAGACACCTAATCCTTACCAAACACACCCTTGTCATCAACAAACTTAAGTCCTTAAAGACTAACGTGAGTTAACCTATTATGTCACTTCTATGTGTGATCAGTGTCAGTGATAATGAAATTTAAACCACCCATCATTGTTCCTAGCAGCCTTAAATACTCTAAGTGCCCCCTTAAACATTTTTAACACTCCATCACCAAGTGCACCAGTGAAACCTGTGTTGCTCAAATTCCCAACAAAAATTAGATTCCTAATCATATGTTCCTAACTTCCTTTAGTTTGTACACAACGCCATTCTTAAAGCTAACAGTCACACTACCAACGAATGTGATCTTATATGGGACTCCGCTCCCATGCAACTACACATCCATGATTAGACTTATACAAATGATCAAACCAAAATTTATTTTGATGTAATATGAAAAGAAGCACCAAAGCCAAGAATTGCTCATGCATATGGAAGTTCATAGACAGGTTAACTTCAGATAGTTCAGTATTTAAGAGCATGTAAATCTCTCTAGATTCATCTCTCGGGATAACTACTTTTGCCTTACTTTGAATTAATTTGTTGAAAATGTCAAGATTATCATCGAAATCTTTTGAGGGATCAATTTTGATTGAAAAAACTTTCAAGTAAGACAAGTTTGTTGGGTATGGATTGAGTCAAATAAAGCTCCTCAAGCTTTTCCAAAGTTTTTTGAAAGTGTTATATTTGTCAAATTTTTGCAAAACAGTATCAGATAAACGTAAGATAATAAAGGTATAAGCAAGTTCGTCAAAACTCATTTTTCTGATCCTCAGTTATAGTTGGAGAAAAAGAATTATCAATGGCTTTTGAAATTTTTTGTTTACTAAAATCCCTTTTAGCTTTTGTTGTCAAATAGAAAAGTCACCTTTATTGTTAAAGACACCAAGTCAAAATGGTGTGCAGACATCTTAACAGATAAGACACGTAGCACGTAAGCAACTTTCAAAGAGACAACCAAATAGAGAATATTCTATGAGTCGCAGTTACACGTTGGTCTATATTTCTAAAGTTTTCATGAGATTCAAACTTCAGTTATTGAGCAGGTGAGGTCAAAGGTAACTGTTCCATAACACAAATAATTTAGCAACTATGTGAAAATTAAACAACGGTCAAAATAGCCACAAAAAATGATCACAATTTATGCAAATAGTCATAAATACTAATAGCAAGCAAGGCCACAATTCTATTGGTCACCCCATATGATAACCTACTATTGCAGTAATTTAAAGAGTTTTAGCCAATTATCAGAGCAAACCTGTCTGTGGTACGTAACTATGAAATATATGAAATTAATTAAAGATTCAATCCTTATTGCAAAATCAGGAGACCTATGCTTCAATTACACCACGAACAAACGTCAATTTATCATAGATTAATCCAGTACGAAGATCAATAATATCCACCACTACTAGAGCCAAAATATGGCTCTGATACCAATTTTTTGTAGAGTTTAATTCACCTAAAAGATAATTGACAGACACAAAGTGAACAATCTATCATTTAAATAATGAATTTAATCAATAAAAATGAAATCAAATACTCCATTGATTTAGCACCAAAATTGATGGATCGAGGCTTAGATCAAGAGCCGAAAATTACACAGCAATACCACACGAATTGGACCAAGATAATCCATCCAAATGGACTACAAGAACTAATTAAAATCAATCAAGAAAAGCTACATACAAAATGTAGCAAGAAGGGACCGAAATAGGGAGGTAATCATGAACGGATTGGAGGAAACCAATGTCCAGGTTGTAGAAACAGACCCAAGCATACAAAAAGGCAAAAGCAGAGGCAAAGAGGTCACGACAAGAAGCAGCTAAAAAAGAGTTAAAGGCGCAACCAATGTCAAAGCAAGAGGGGAGAAGCCATGTGTTTTCTCAACACAAAAGGAGACACCCATATATATGGGTAGTATAATAGGTTTAATAGTAGGTCGAGGGGTAAAGGGTTGAGCCAGTATAGTGGTCTTGGTTCTTCTTTGTAGCTAGCGGCTCGACCGCTGAGCTCGTCGAAATAGAGCTCCTGGATGGCTCGGGCTCGTAAAATCACGAGCCTGAGCGTGAGCCGAGCGGGATCCTCGGCTCGTGGCTCATTATATAATGTGACCAAAACGGTCATTTTTAGAAAAAGTGACCGAAACGGTTATTTTTTTTAATTTTTTTTCCCTTCTACTATAAATACTCCTTAACTCTCCCCTTTTTTTCATATCAATTACTCAATCACTACTTCAACTCTCTCAATCTCAACTTTCTCAACTCTCTTATCGAGTTTTTACTCTCTTGCACTGCAAAATATACAATATCAATTTAATTTTTACAGTTTATTAGTTACAATTTCAATTCATCCAATTTTCAATTCTCACAATCTCATTACATTTATATTTTTCTAGTTATTATATTTGGATTTCATCATAAACAATCAAACAAATGAACCAACGCTCATTTGTTGAGAACTTATTCGATACGGGATGTGGGCCACATCATGGCGAATTGCCTAGGACACCACAAAGTCAATTTTCAAATGAATTTGTCGATCTAAATGACATACCCATCCCTGAAGATATTCGCATTCACGGTCAGGGAAGCCACAATCCAACTAATTTGGATGATATTAACGTTCTCGAAGCGGAACCTGAGGACGAAGATGTCAAATTAAATATCCCATGTGCAAGGGGAAAGTGAAAGGCCAAAAAATAAGCAAAAAGTTGGGATCACTTTAAGTTGATTTCAACGGGAAAAGTCGTCGATGACCTTGCAAAGTCTAAAGCAGTATGTAAATATTACCAACAAAGATTGGCATGGTAAAAAGAAATTGGTACCATCCATCTCAACCGCCACTACAAAGCATGTGCGGCCAGACATGAACTTCTTCCAACTGGTCAAACACAATTGCAATTCGACACAGTCTAGGCATCGGTTCTACGACTTCACCCCGATCCACGCGGGAGTATTTGGAGGACAATACTCGAACCAAAATGATGAAATTTATTGCCGCCATTGAGTTGCCTCTAGCTATTGCAGACAATCAACACTTCATCTCGTTCGTGAAAGAATATTAGCAACCAAGGTACGTTGGGATAAGTGGAAACACTCTTCCTACTGATACAATACAATATTTCAATAATTCAAAACAACAATCAATTATGGATTTGTAACAATATGGGGGTGTTATATCTTTAATTTCTGATATATAGAAAGAGGTTAATAAAAGAGCTTATATAACTGTAACCGCACACTATATAGACCCACTTTGGTGCATGCATAAGAAACTATTGCTTTTAGAATTATTGAATGTCCTCACAATGCTAATAATATATATAATGTTATTATCAGTATTGTTAGAGAATATAATTGCGAGACTAAAATTCAGTCTTTTACTTTTGATAATGCTAGTGTTAACAAGGTAGTCGTCGATAAATTGTGTAGGATATTTCAACCTGATTTTGATGGGTATTTGTTTCATATTCGTTGTGTGTGTCATATTTTAAATTTAATTGTGCAAGATGATTTAAAACAAATAAAGGATGAATTTCAAAGGATTAAGAATGCATTAGTATATATTACGATCTCTCCGAGTAGAAAATAAGCATTTGAAGATTTTTGTGTCGAACTAGGGGTGATAACTGCTAAAAATTTTGTTAGTGACGTAGGTCATAGATGGAACTCTACTTACTTGCTATTAAAGTCATGTGAAAGTTTCGAAAATTTAATAACTGACTTTTATAACAATAGACACGTTAGAAGTGATAACGACGGTATGTTAAATGAATCTGATTGGATTTTAGCTTTGAAAGTTAAATGATTTTTGACATCTTTTTATGAGACCACAAAGATTTTATCCGGTGTTTATTATCCCACAAGTTGTATAGTGCTTGAACGCCTTTATATAATTGTAAGAACATTCCATAAATATAAAAATGATCGTACTTTTAGTGAAATTATATTTGCTATGGAATTAAAATTTAGAAAATATTGGAAAGAATTGCCTATATTATTTCCTTTAGCATGCACAATGGAAACCCGATATAATATTTTGGGAACTAGATACGTAATCGATCAAATCAATAAAGTTTTAATACTTGATACACTTATCATCTATAAGAATTTAGAGCAAACATTATATGAAATGGATGATTTATATGTGGAAAGAATGGGTGCGAATGTTAGTCGGGTACCCTCTGTACCTACTCCTTCAGCTGAAATTGAAGAAGATGATACCGAAATAAAGAATTTATTTCAAGGCATTAATACATTTAGATATGATGCAACTGTAATGTATTCCTCTAGTGCCATGTCGTCTACATTTGTATCTAATCAAATATCGGTCGAAATTCAAAATGCGATGCCTGTCGAATCAATTAATTATTTCAATCATAATATGCCAACAGACAGAACAATTAAAAAAAGTTCAGAAGAAGTATTTGAATTCTGACGAAAGTATAAAAGATGTTGGCCAATTGTTTCTGCAATTGCGAATGATGTGCTAACACCTCCGGTTAGCACTGTTGTTTCGGAGTCTACTTTTACTGTAAGTAAAAGGGTTTTGATCGATGTCAAGAGCCGACTGAAAGAAGATGTTTTGGAAGCATTAATGTGCATGAAGAATTGACAGGACGCTCATTTTTGACTACAAGATAAAAACGCTGAAATTGCATATCGTTAGGTAAGTGACATTTGATTTAATTATATTAATCAAAATTTCTTTATTATTTAATTGTTAAATTTAATTTTCTTTAAAAAATTGTACACGTTACAACAAGTTGTTCGTGTGCAATTTTTAACTCCCCCTACTGAAAATTGATGTAACCAGTCCCAAACCCGAATAAAGGAGGACAATTTACATTTTATCTACTTTAAAAAGAAATCAAAAAAATATATTTTTTGTAAATGTATTTCAAAAAACAATTCGTCTTCATTATATAAATATTTTATACTTTATAAAAAATATTACAATATGATATATATTAAAAAAATTAAAAAGTGTCTTCATTAAATTATTTGTATATTTTTAATACTTTTTATTTTTTTAAAAGTATTTTCATTACATTATTTGTGTTTTTCTCTATTAAATTAAAAAAAAAAAAAGCCCAGGAGCCAAAACTCGGCTCGCTAGCTCGGCCCATTGCCACAACCATTTGTAGCTTTTGCTACCAAGTGTGATTTTTTACCCAATACATAAAATGTTTCATTAATTGACTTTCAAGAAGTTTATGAATAATAACCTGCCCGACGGATGCCTTCAAAGTATGGGATGTAAAAATGCCTCACCTTGGGGATTCAGGATGAGACGGAGGACCATAGCCGTCGCTTCGAAATCGCTCGATTCTTATTTTAATATTTTTAATGTTAAATCGTGTTTTCAAAAATAAAAATATAGGTAAATAGAGAAACGTGATAAAAATATGAAATATTTTAATTTCCATCCTTGCCTCTTGAAAATCTCCTAGACAAAGAGGGGCCCCACACCCTGCTTGGACCCACCTTGACTTTAATATCATCCACAAACTCGACAGTTGACCCACAAACAAATTAGACACTCCATAGACAATAGAATGTGGTCTTTAATTAGAGCATCTATCTTATGATGAAAGACCATAAAAATATGAGTAATGTTAAATAACCTCACTGATATTGTAACCTCAATTTAGGCGACACTAAATGATAGATTAAATAAAATATGAAATTAAATGAGTTACTTAATTTTATTTATTATTTAATGACACATTATCGCTAACTAGCCTGAGATTGCAATCCTAATGGGACTAAATCACATTACTCCAAAAATATATACCGTGAACTATAGTGTAGTTGGAATGACATAATCATACCATAAATGATGATATATAGTCACATATTAGGAAAAGAAACACCTTTCTTTTTATTCATTTAAGTAAAATATTGATGCATTGTAATTCCAGTTTAGGTGACGCTAAGGGTGTGTTTGATTACATTTATTTTCCATGAAAAATATCAGTTTTCCATCCAAATTTTTATTTGGAGTGTTTGATTGCTATTTTTTTCCATGGAAAACATTTTCCAACTTTTGAAAATATGCCTAATTTTCCTTATTTTTATGGAAAATATTTTCCTTGGGTAGAGGTGGTTTTTATTTTCCACAAAAGATGAAAAATATTTTCTTTTCTAGCTGATATTTTCCATATGAATCAAACACACTCTAAATGATATAGACTAAATAAAATGTAAAATTAAATGAGTTACTCAATTTCACTTATTATTTAATGACACAATAGCGCCAATTAGGCTGGAATTGCAACTCTAATGAGACTAAATAGAATTACTCTAAAAATATATATTGAGAACTATAATGTAGTTGGAATGACATAATCATACAATAAATGAAGATATATGGTCACATATTACGGAAAGAAACACCTTTCTTTTTATTCATTTAAGTTAAATATCGATGCACTTTGTTTGAAAACATGTTGGAGATAGTTCGGAGTGATGTCGAGTAACAAAAGGAAAATTAACTAAAGTGTAGTGACCATTGAGAAACAACTTTACAAGTACAATGATTAATTGATTTATTTTATATATATATATATAATATATTTTTTTTTTTTAAAGTTCAATGATTATATAGCTACATTTAGATTTTCTACCCTACAAAAAATATGAAACGATGTTTTTTTATTTATTTATTTTAATTGAATTTTTTTTTTTTTTTTTTAAAGTTCAATGATTATATAGCTACATTTAGATTTTCTACCCTACAAAAAATATGAAACGATGTTTTTTTATTTATTTATTTTAATTGAATTTTTTTTTTTTTTTTTTAAAGTTCAATGATTATATAGCTACGTTGAGATTTTCTACCCTACAAAAAATATGAAACGATGTTTTTTTATTTATTTATTTTAATTGAAAAATAAGAGTAATTGTCTTCACAACTAAAGATTAGTTAAGGCTTTAGGTGCAGAGTTGGAAGCCCAATGTAGAAGACCTGAAAAAAATAATAAAATAATAATAATAATAATAAAATGTATTAATGGTCTTAGTATAGTCCACCTGAATTTTAAACTCCCCATTTCAAGATTAAGACTTCAAAAAATAAATAAAATAAAATAAAATAAAATTGGTAATGGTCTTAGTATAGCCACCTGAATTTTATGTATTAATATTTATATTATAAAATTAAATATACATATTCATCCCATTTAACCCATGCCCAACCACCCACACCAAAACCTAATCATATTCATCCTCTCCATTTTCTCTTTTCTCTCTCGATCTCACCTTCTTTCCTCTTTCTAACTGTCATCGGAAAGCACCGCCATCACCATACCATCGGCACCACATTGCCAGCACCACACTCAACCACCTTCTCATCTCTACCACACCACAACCATGAAAAATATCCCAAACCTCCCGTCGTAGCCGTCGCATCTACTGACGCCATCACCACCATGAATATTCCCAAACCTGTAGCAGCTGCTAGCCACAGCCGTACATGACGTAGCAATAATGAGGAACAGATCGCTGTTGCACATGAATTAGCGACTATGGGAGTGCATCGTCTCTGCTTCGAGCACAACGACAATGCTAGGACTGTTGCTAACGGTTGCGTCTATTGTTGCTTGGCCAACTGCAACTATCATCACTTGGCATGGTGGTGGAAGTGCGAAGTGAAAATGAAGCAGCCATGGGAGGTAAGTGAAATGAAGCAATTGGGTGGATTGATAAAAAATTATAAAAGAAATGTAATAACTGTGTAAAATGAAGCAGTCATTGGTGGTTTTATGTTGCTAGGGGTGTGGTGCTGATTTTCTATGGTTTGTGATAGTGCTGGTGATCATGGCAGTGGTCATAAGTAGGGATGGGATGTGGGTGTTTGTGACTAATTTTTTGGTTTACTGTGACAAATAAATTGATTAATTTTTAACCAATAAATAAAATATGACCTAAAAAAAGTGATTATAACTCACAATTCATTAATTTATGATCGAGAAATAATTTATAACCTATAGAATTTTTAATTTGTGATCAAGATTAATTGTGAACTATAAAATTTTTTATTTATGATTGAGAAAGAATTTGTGACTAATTAATTCGATAATTTTGACCAAATTGAATAGAATTGTGACTTTAACACTTAATAAAATATATATTTAATTAATTATTTTAAAAATAAAATTTAATAATATATAGTTTCTTAATTTTGAAACAAGTCATAGTTAAATTTTTAGATATGAAATTTTTCCTTAAATATTGGCGTCTCAATAGACATGAGTTTCATTATCAAGACTCAAGTAATTTTTTAAGCCAGTGGAATATCCATAAAGTAGTTAGATGTTTCTTTAATTTATTTTCATTTACATCATTTTGAACTTGAATCAAACCTTGAATCTTTGTAGCATTCATAAAGTTAATTTTTTTTCAACTAGGTCACTCTAGACCTTAACAAAACCCGTGAATCCTTGCACTTATTGACTAACAAAGGCTAGGAATGAACATGGTTTAGTTTGGACGGTTCGTACTACATTTTCAACTCAAACCATTTCTTGTTCCAAACCAAACAAACCATTTTATTTTTTGAACCAAACCAAACCAAACTTTAATTTGCAGTTTAGTTCGTTTTAATCCGTGGTTTACCCATCGACATTATAGCTATTTATTTAAAACAAGTTAACATATAACTTTAAACAAGAACTAATAATGCAAAATGTTAAATTATATTCATATTTACCATGAAATTCATGAATAAATTATTCTGAAAGTTGGTTGCTAAAAGATATTAATAGAACAAATACATATTTTTTCATTTTTATTTATCATTTCTTGTTTGACTTTCATATTGTCACATAGTAGTTGGCAAATGTAGAGTTACATTCTGTTATTATAGTTTGGTTAAAACTCGTTTCGTCTTGCTAGTGAGATGTTAAATAATGATTGAACATAATATGTTTAGATGTACAAAGATTGATCGAGTTTAGGCTTATTGAGAATTGACGGATTTTATTCTCTAACTACTTTATGAGAGTAGAAAGTAGTAGTATTTGTTAGGAAACTTTACATTTTCACACAATCAATACGCTCTGTTCTTCGTTATTTTTAAGTTACAAACAAGTTTATTAATCATCTTGGTACACAAACAGTCATTTTTTATCCAAACCATATCTCAATAGTGTAAAATAAGTTCAAACAATAAATAAAAGAACAAATTTTTTAGAAAATGAGAGCTCATGTTAGGGCTTCTGAAGTTTTGGACGTGATTTGCTGTCATAGTTTTGTTGAATTATGATTTGATTGTCGAAAATATATGTTTTTTTTTCTTTTCAATTTCATATGATTTGAGAATAATTTTAGTTTAATTTAGATATCGGGTGAGGACATGTGTTGTGAACTTGTTAAACCATTGACCAATAATAATGAACCTAATTTACTTTCTATCATTATTTCAATGGGCTGATTGTAATTTGTACTGTTAAATTGGTATTTTTTTTTGGAAAAAGGAAAAAAAATTGTAAAATACATAAGTTAATAAAATCAATGTTTTAATTAAAAAATTTGAAAGTGGTTCGGTTCAATTTTGTGCGATTTTTGAAAATCTATACCTAAACCAAATCATTTTGAAACGGTATGATTCGTTTTGAGGGAAAAACTGTGGGTCCGCATGGACCCAAACCAAAGATTTCAAATAAATAGTTTTGGTAGGGTCTGCGATTTCAACATTTTTTTGATGTAGCCCTACATAATAGCATAGATGACCAAGAAATATATCCCGTCGTTACAAGTATTGGTTACGTCAAACTTTAGTTTTGTGTTCAACCAAGCTTCAAGTAAACACAAAAGTTTCACATCTATCAGATGTATAACTTATAAAGATGTACAAATTGAGGTACCCATGTCAAACAACGACTTGCGAAATCCATGCATCAACCATTAACTTAGAACACACGTAAAGATGTTGATTTATTGCATTACGACATTCAAACTAAGAAATAATAGCACAGCTTGAACACATGCTCAACATTGCCATAGATAAGAGGTAAAATACTTTTGAAGAGTATCCATGGGCCCTAGATTTGATTCAGAAAATGTGTATAAACATTTCTAATACTCTTACACAATTACCAAGTATTAATGTGATAGAAATTGAACCATAATGTAGCGAAAAGATTATTCATTAATGTGGGGAAGCAAAATGTTCTTCATACGAAACCCTAAACAGTATCTACACTCACAATGCAGTCTCCATTGCATCTTTGTAAAAGACTATCTTTCTTTGACATGCAATGGATTTCTTCTACCTACCAGCCTTTTTGTAAATGTAAGCAGTAACATGCCTCATTTCAAGAAGCTCATGTTACTCAATTTGCTGAAGCCCATATATATGGCATAAATTAGCACCCAGATAAAGGAACTATAATGCAAAGTGAAGAAATGCAATACAGTTCACCTATTTTGCAATGCCAATCTGGTCAAAGTTATCATGGTAGTCAATTAATTTTGGTAATCTGTCATAATCATCCTCATCCACATAGATCTTATTAACAACTTCATTCACAATAGACACGTCATTACTCTTAACTAGACACATGTACCAACATAAATGAAATTTTAGCAGAAAATTAATGACTCAATCAAGCATTTTTTATTTTAGAATGGAAATAAACCACCCAAACAGTAACACAAACCCTTGTCAGTATCACAGTACACATGAGTGTGGTCAACACAAAGGGCAAGAACATTCAGAACATCATTAAAGAGATCAGGGTGCTCTTGCAAAGAGAAATGTACTGCATCATAATATAGCTCCACATTAGCAATTTTGAGAATAATGTATTTGAATTGTATGTGATCCCAAGCTTATGGAAAATGATTCATGACAGTGGCAAAGCCTTATCAAACAATTGACAAAGACTACGATTGTGATTAAACTCTATAACATAGAAATGTCAACAAAATGAGTAGGCACACACAAATAAAGATGAATGATTCAATAACATACAAGAATCAACTAACAGGAAAACAACACAAAGAATCAAGCATATGATTGGAGGTAATTATATTTTGTAAATATGTTACCAAAATTAAGTTCTAAATGTACAAACGGAAAAATTCAAGTGTCTTCAAAAATTAAACCACGAATTTTGGATGAACAGAAGTAATCTATGATGAGTAAGTGTCAAATCGTTATAACAGTAAGACGTGAAATCATATATATGCACACCCTAAAATAAACCATTCAAACAATAATCATTTTCCTCTACCACAAAAAAATGTTCAAATAATTGCACTATCAGATATTAACTTCCTCATAGTAACAAATATCGACTCACTTATTTCTTTATTTTCTTTTTCATCTTCTTAGTGTATAAAGTCTTGGTAGATGCTGCAGGAAATTGAAGGCCTATCGATCGTCGCCTCTTTTTATTAACAATATAGTTGCCTTCTTTGAGGTATGGTGGCCTCAACCGACAATTTAGTCACATAGCCTATACAAAAGTAGGATGGTTAAAATACTTAGCCTAACAGTCAAAATAACATAATGTAGCATACAAACATATTGAATTATACGCTCTCATACCTAAAATGAATATTATGAATCCGACTTCGGGAACTTACCTTCGGGTTGGACCATGTGAGTAGACGTAGGGAGCGTACTTGTGTCTATGGTATTATCCAACATTGTTTTACCATCTGCATAAAATTAGGAGTAGATAGTCAACAGTAGCTTTGCACTCAACTCACTTATCGTATGCAATCGGAATTTGGACATATTATAACTTTTCCAATACAAAACTTACCGTCCACCTTCGTTATGCCACAAGTGGAAGGAACTTCGTCATTGTCTGGGCATGACAGTTCTGGCTGCTGCCTCTTCCATCTACTTGAGAATAATGTACTCAATATTAACGAACACAAGTTCAATATTTCTAATTTGCATACTAAGGAATGAGAGGAGACTATAATACGAAACGATATATTTCCTCATAATTAATGTACATACCATTCACATCTAGTAGTTTAGTACCCAAGGACTCTCATGATCATTCGAGAATGGGTTGATATTTCCTCCATATAGTTGAGAACAACAATTTCAATGACCTGAAAGATTCAAAATTTTACATTTGCGTAGAGATGTCATGAATTAAAATTTTGAATTCCTCATAATTAATTCACATACCATTCACGTCTTGGTTTCCACTGGGTAATAGACCATCATGGTCATCCGAGCACGGGTTGCCGTCTATCGTCTCCATGTATGTTTAAGTCACAATTGTAATATTAACAAAAATGTTAGCGATTGGTAGTATGAGAATTGCTCAAATGACGTTACATTTATTCATGTGAGCTTTTAAACAAGTAACACACATACCTTGCAGTAAATTACCTGAAACTCTGGACTCATTGTAGACATCAATCGTAGCTGTAGTGGTGGTAGAACCGGATGAGGGTAGGAATGTAGATATAAACTCCCTAAGTTTTGCAAATTTAGAGGTCACGTGATGACTAATTTCAAGTTTCACAGTCCAGAGTCGCATTTCGATTAGGATTTGTCGATCGAACATTTCCTCAACTTTCACCTTCGTCAGGTTTACTCCAGAAGTTGCAGCTTGTTGTCCTAATGTCAATGGTCCATGCGAGTGAGAAGTATATCTAGGCACGTAAGATGTGGAAAATACACCTGTAGGCCCTCCACGGGTATGCTCACCATTGCTATCTCCACTGTCGCCGTCCTTGGACTCTTTATCATTCTTGTCTCCATTTGATTAAGCACTTGACTCGTCACGATCTCTATCCAATGGACCCTCATGGTCATCACCACTAGATGTGTCATCTTTTGAGCCTTCTCCACCAGACTCTTCTTTGCTGGCTTCTCCATTAGACAGTTGGTCAGTACCTCCATTAGCCAATGGCTCTGCATCAAATTGTTTAGCAACAATGTTCCTAGTAATGTCATCCAACTCTTGCGATCTTTGAATGGCATGAGAGTGGAAATATATGTTTGATCACGTTTGACTTTAGTAGGACGCAACATTGCATACATGTGTAGCCATGAAAACAAGATGTTGTATCAATGGGAATGTATTCTAGATAGTTCACAAATGAAAAGATTAACTACATTGAACATGATCCAATACTTGTACAATCTTGAAGAATGCTACGTACGTACGTTTCTACGGCTGTTTTATAGATGTACAGCTATGAAGCCATGGGTGATCGTTGACCAAGCCTCTGACCAAAACCATTTAAAAATTTCGATACTACCTCAAACACCCATATTTGTCGTAGTAGAAAACTATTGTGACTTGACTTTCCGTAGGCATGACAATATATTTGCATTGAAATAATGAATACATCATATACAATAATTATTCGTACCTGCATAGCAATGAAAAAGTCGTAAACTACGTATAAACTATCTCATTCTTCTTTTTTCTCTTGGCCTCGCAAAATTTTCTTACCCAACTATCCCAAAATCCCCTCAATAGATGATTGTATCCCACTCTACCTTAGGGGTAGGCAAGAAAATTGACAATGTGTCGACATTGATACCTACATTGTTATTCAGAACATGAATACTCCTTTAACAATTAGAGCAAGGTCGAGCTTGTATCCATCAGTTCGGGACGTTGACGATTGGAGAAAAGTCTTCTCGAGTTGGGGACATGAAATCTTCTCCGTCAACTTGAAGTATTTCTTCTTCTAACTACTTTTTTCAAGGCTCGAGCAAACTGATTGCCCTCCAAAGCCAGACTATATCTTAATCTTATGACAATAGCGTACATTTGCAGTCTGAACCTAGTCAAGTGCCCTTGTAGATTGAATCATAATTCATTTGTCTATCAATTCATATGGATATGTACATTAGTTGTTGGATTATTTGACAATAAAATTTTAACATATCATGATGATGAAATTAGAGATGTCTCCAAATAAATCATTCATGTCATACGTATATGTATCACACTCCTGACTTCTTAAAATGGGAAGATACATATACCAGGTAGACATCAAACAAGTATTGAATGCTATAAGTTGATAAAATAGATGCAAAAAGATACTGTTATGAATGTAGTAACACAAGTTGCAAGTAAAATACCACCATCTAACAAAAGCAGCTAGTAAAGAAACATGAAACACTCTATTGAGGTCAAGACTTAAAAAATGTATTGATCAAAAAAAAGAAAATAATTATAGAAGTCAATTTTCAATTCAAAATATATAATAAGTCCAATATTCGCAATCATCTGACCAAATCAACCAGTTTTCTCTAAATAGTAAAAGCCAGATAGACAACAAAAATATCACGACAATATTATAAAGAAAATGCAGGATAAGATAAACAATGAAACTTTTTCCATATTATACATGGACTCTATAAAAACAAGCAAGTGTAAGGTACATTATTAACATAGGATTGTAAAACTAACTTTAGTTCTTAATGTAGAGATCATAAAGTAACGCCAATTTATCTACAAGTCAAAAACATTTTCACTTGGAAGGCTTAACATAATCAACATTAAGAAGGTAAACATATATGATCTCGTAAATACATAATCATCACCTCTATTTTGAAATTTTGATGAAGTTCCCAAACTAAATCTCACACATTACAAACATAAAACATAAATCAATTATCCATGATAAATTTACAAATCACATGCTGACAAAATCACAATTTCAAGAGAGCATCAAAACGACCAATAGGTTATGAAAATAGACTAATTCAGTCGTTCAAAACTCACAAATCACATGTTTCAAGATTCATAAAATCATGTATTCTCCATTTACAAAGGCTCAAATCATAATTCATGGATCGAAGTCACTATGTGACGCCCCGAACTTAAGCTTCGAGGGCCACGTACTTTACATAATAACTTTTACCTTTGGTACATGTAAATATTCTTAAATAGAAATATTACATGTTAAAAACTTATTTTCAACTTGGTAAAATAATTCTTATAAAATTTGATGGCCGATAAAAGTGCACACCGACAAGGAATTATGCTTCACATATACGGCCTCGGCACTGTCAAGATTAGTTGGGGCAGTAAGTTTGACAATTTTTATAAAATTCATCCGAACTCCGTTTTCTACGAAATTTGTGGCATTAGAAAGATAATTTCAACTAGTTTTCTAAGTTAAAATATGAAAATTTTCCAAGATCATATGATATAGACGTTTTACTGAAAACAGTGAAGTATTTCACAGGAGATCCAGATT
>NC_036256.1:9784863-9787122 GCF_002742605.1 Olea europaea var. sylvestris | reverse complement strand
TCGGATTTGATCTTTTGCAGGAAAGGGTCACCATCCCGTGCTGCTCTTATTCGATCTCTAAGTGTTGGTCGAATCGTTAGAGCTGCTATCCTGGCACTAGTTTGGATTGATGGAACAATTACTTCTAGACGTAAGTTGTCGAAATCCTTTAACAACTGATCCTGCATAGTGATTTGTACTGCTAATTGTCCCACTGCCTTTCTGCTAAGAGCATCAGCTACTACATTAGCTTTGCCAGGATGATAATGGATAGTGCAGTCATAATCCTTTACTAGCTCTAGCCATCTCCTCTGCCTCATATTTAATTCCTTTTGGGTGAAAAAATACTTCAAACTCTTGTGATCAGTATAAATGTCACACTTATTTTCATATAAGTAATGACGCCATATCTTGAGGGCACAGCCAATTCTAGATCATGGGTTGGGTAGTTTTGCTCATATTGTTTCAATTGTCTGGAAGCATAGGCTATCACCTTTCCTTTCTGCATCAGAACACATCCTATGCCCTGTCTCGAAGCATCACTATATATGACAAATCCTTCTAGTCCGTCAAGTATTGTTAATACTGGAGCTGTGACTAATCTTCGTTTCAGTTCTTGGAAGCTTTGTTCGCATTTCTCTGTCCATTGAAATTTTATTCCTTTTCGAGTCAATTGGGTCAATGGTCCCAATTATTCACTGCTTCCACTTTAGCTGGGTCTACCTCAATTCCTCGTGCTGTGATTACGTGCCCCAGAAAAACTATTTTATCCAACCAAAATTCACATTTCTTGAATTTGGCATAAAGCTTCTCTTTTCTTAGAGTTTCTAAGACCATCATGAGATGTTTCTTGTGTTCCTCCTTATTCTTCGAATAGATTAAAATGTCATCAATGAAAACTATAACAAATTGGTCTAGGTATTCATGGAATATTCTATTCATTAGATCCATAAATACTGCCGGGGCATTAGTTAACCCAAAAGGCATCACCAGAAATTCATAATGACCATAACGTGTCCTAAAAGCCGTCTTAGGGATATCATCTGACTTAATCTTTAATTGGTGATATCCTGATCTTAGATCAATCTTTGAAAATACTGTAGCCCCCTTAAGCTGGTCAAACAAATCTTCTATTCTTGGAAGTGGATATTTGTTTTTGATAGTGAGGCGATTCAATTCTCGATAGTCAATGCACAGCCTCATTCTTCCATCCTTCTTTTTCACAAATAACATAGGTGCACCCCACGGTGATACACTTGGTCTATTGAAACCCTTATCAAGAAGCTCCTTCAACTGTACCTTCAGCTCTTGTAATTCCAACGGTGCCATACGATATGGAGCCTTTGAAATGGGTGTTGCTCCTGGTACCAAATCAATGGTAAACTCTACTTGTCTATCTGGTGGTACACCTAAAAGGTCTTCTGGAAAAACGTCTTTATAGTGTCGAACTATTGGAACATCCTCAATTGACAACTTATCTTGTTTAACATCGATCATCGACACTAGAAATCTTTGATCTAATTCCTTTCTCGGCCTCCTTTCAACCTGGGTTGTTGACACTACACCAGACGAGGTATTTACCTCAGTTCCCACAAAACAGAACTCTTCTTCGCCCGGTCTTCGAAAAACCACCATTCTCTCAGTACAATAAATAGTTGCATAGTTTTTAGACAACCAGTCCATCCCAAGGATAACACCAAAGTCTTTTATCATTAATGGAATTAGATCTACCGCTATACTTCTACCATCAATTTCCATCCTAAGATCTCTAGCAATTTGATTAGCGACAAGTATCTTTCCAGATGGAAGAGATTTCTAAAGTATACGGAAGGAATTCACATTCCACTTTAGACTTCGCAACAAAACAAGAAAAAATGAACGAATGTGTAGCTCCAGAATCTATAAGCACAAATGCAGGAATATCGGAAACAGAGATGATACTTGCGACGACATTAGGGTCTCGTTCAGCTTCTTGCCTGGACAAGGAGAAAACTCTTGCTTTTCCTTTCTTATCATCTCCAGCCTTATGTGCCTGATTCTGAGGACATTCTTTAACGAAATGTCCTGATTTCCCACATTTGAAACAAACATTTTTACCCAATAAACATTCTCCTTTGTGAAGTCTATCACACTTAGGACAACGCCTTTCACCACTAACTCCTGCTACATCCGTTCTTCCTTTCTTTGATACATTATTCCCTTTTCCTTTACCGGTATTCTGTCTCTCAAAATTCCACTTCCTCTTACCTGAGAAATTTTGAACTTGGTAAGAATTTCCAA
>NC_036256.1:9783316-9784489 GCF_002742605.1 Olea europaea var. sylvestris | reverse complement strand
TTCATATAGCCTCAGTATCTTCACCTTATTGCTTAGGCTATGGTGTATTTCCCGTAACATCTGAATAATACAATCTAGCAGATCCAAATGTTGTTCGAGGCTATGAAGCGGATGCATACGGTAATTATAGTAAAATATCAATAATATGTCTCGCTTCTTTGCAAAACCACAAACTTCTGTCCTCGTGGGGGTTCTTATCAGTCGTGCCATAGCTAGGACAAACATGGATTATGTTACTCTACAAGGATCTCATAAATGTCTTAATATAAGTGTTCATGACTTCACAATATCATCAATCATAACTTGATTAAAAAGATACCCATATCCAGCCATAGATATAACAATTCATTACATAAGAAAACTCATGAATTTAAAAAATAAATTTTACCTTGATCGTTGGTTGGAAGTCAGTTGCTAGCTTCTTCGATGATTAAGGACAGTAACTTTCTTTTAAAAAGTCTACAGAAAAGTAAACCTTGCTCTGATACCACAACTGTGACGCCCCGAACTTAAGCTTCGAGGGCCACGTACTTTACATAATAACTTTTACCTTTGGTACATGTAAATATTCTTAAATAGAAATATTACATGTTAAAAACTTATTTTCAACTTGGTAAAATAATTCTTATAAAATTTGATGGCCGATAAAAGTGCACACCGACAAGGAATTATGCTTCACATATACGGCCTCGGCACTGTCAAGATTAGTTGGGGCAGTAAGTTTGACAATTTTTATAAAATTCATCCAAACTCCGTTTTCTACGAAATTTGTGGCATTAGAAAGATAATTTCAACTAGTTTTCTAGGTTAAAATATGAAAATTTTCCAAGATCATATGATATAGACGTTTTACTGAAAACAGTGAAGTATTTCACAGGAGATCCAGATTGACCTTTGGACGTTAAAACCTTGATAACTCAGGCCATAGATATCCAAAATGAGTATTTCTTGCGGCCATACTTAGAAAACTCAAAGGGGAAAACAGAAATACTTTTAGAATTTCAAATGGACGTTTATAGAGTTAGAAACATCATTTTGAAATTGACTCCAGAAACTGTCCCGTTTCTGCCTTTTATCACTTGCAAGGAAAATAAACTATAAAAACGTCTCTTAACATAACATGAAAGATATAATTACAAAATCTACTATTAATACCATATTACATCATGTCAT
>NC_036256.1:9772342-9782781 GCF_002742605.1 Olea europaea var. sylvestris | reverse complement strand
TGCCCTTTTTTTTTTTTTTTTTTTATATAACTTTACACTTGTTTAATCCACGATCCAAATGTATGGTGGTGATGGATAACAAGTGGGGCTAATTATAGGTAATTAGTAGCCTAAAAACCTATATTTGCAAAGGAAATCTCTAATCTTCCAACTAATATAATCCAACCCTCTATCTTTCATCATTAACAAATGTATCCCAAATCTAAACTTATATCCAACTTACAAATTCAAAAATTGTGGATCATAACTTAATTTAATCATTTGGCCAATTGAAATCCTAACAAAATAATCGACCACATTCAATTTCATACTTGACTTAAGGTTCGACTAACTAATAATCACTTCATGTATACGCAACGTTTAACACCTCATGCTTGTAGTCATTAGCTATCTCTAACATTAACCACTACAAAAGTGGTGTCTCCTTTTCTTATGACCAAAAATAGTATTGAAAGTTAAATCACTATCCTACAGAAATTTAAACAAGCATAAAATTTCGGAGTATTACACACTAGACGGGAAGAAAAATTACTACATCAAAATTATTAATGTACTGACCTTAGCACTTATTTTAGGGCTTAAACTGCAATTGGCGGTCGAGTGTGCAGGACTCGAAGCAATTACCAAAGATGAGAGGCAGGAGTAGGCTCAATCATTTGTCAGTTTCCTTTCCTAAATCTTCCGCAATTTTGCTGATTGTGATTATCCATTTCCAATCGAACGTTCGCTGCCAGGATGGACTCAGTGAACGATTTTTCCACACTTGTTACTATGTTTTCCTTCGGTGTTAGGTAATGGGAGATGAAAGGTTTCTTTCGTGAACTTTTCCTTCCCAATCTAAAGAAGGGAGTAAGGGATGGGTTTTTCAATCCTCGGATAAGTGGATTTTGCTTCAGTGTTGGTAACAAGAGATTTTTGGTTTGTCATTTTTTGGGCTTATGAATTTTTCAAGTATTTATTGTGATGTGATTAGAGCTTAGAACTTTTCCATTTTTTGTATAACTTCTCCACTTTTTGTACAACTTTATCTTGTCAGGTCAAGGACGTGTGGGGTACTTAAATTCTGTAGAGGGACAAAAATATAAAAAAATAACAATCGTGCAAAGACTTTCAAAAGTGACATTTTTGAACGTGCAAAGCAAAAAGTTGACGTGTAGTGTGACTTCCTCTTGTTTATTTTTTTAGTGAAAATTACACTAGATGTCAATTTTTGGGTTTACATTTACAAAAATGTAACTTTTTTAAGTCATTGCAATATTGTCAATATTGGACATTTTTCCCCCTCTAGATAATTTAAATACTCTACTTGTCCTTTATTTAATGAGATTTGACTGTGAGCAAAATTGTACAACAAACTTGAAAAAATGTCACATCAAAATAAATGAATTATGAAATTGAACAAAAAAAGAAAAAGGAAAAAAAGAAGTCAAAAGAGAAACAAAGCCAAAAAATAAACGTATAATTTAAACACTCAACCCTAAACTCACTCCCTTCTCTCAACATCAAATTCCTCTCTCAACTTTGAATCTACGTCTTTTCAAACTGGAATCATCAACAGCCCAACAGTGACCACCGTCAATTAGTCGACCGCTAACGAAGACCATCATTTTTTTCATACGGTTTGCTTTTTTCCTTTTGTTTCGTATTTTTCTTTCATTTTTTTTAATTTTTCATTAAATTTGACCACCATCAATTAGTTGACCACCAACGAAGACCATCGCTTTTTTTGTACGGTTTACTTTTTCCTTTTGTTTTTCATTTTCTTTCATTTTCTTTAATTTTTCATTAAATTTGTCGCAAATAGAAGATCATAATGTTGCAAGTTAATATTTGTGTTCCGAACTAAGAGGAGATGTTTGTTGTTGCTTTTGACAGTGAAGAGAACTGGACATCTAGCTGCTGAGGATCATACAAAGCACTCCTAGTGGAATAGATTTCTGATTAAACCACTAGAAATTGTTAGTCCAACATTCTTCCCCTTCATCTTTGGTTAGATAAGTTATAACATTGATAACCCCTATAATTGTTTATTTCTATAACTGTGATTTGGGTTTTAAGGTTTGCAATTTGAAATCCCTAATTTTAGATTCTCAATTTGAAGTGGGTAAAGGGTAGAGATTGTCGAAGCAATATAGAAGTTAGAGGTAATATTGGCCAAATGAGCTACATATAATAAAGCCTAAACCATATTAGAATTTTATAATTACATATAATTAGCTTGTGTTACTATTACTAAGTTGAAGACCTTACTTATAATTACCTAGTCTCTAACTTGGCAATATACGCGAATTAGGTGGAGTGATGATATTGATGGGATTGAAATGATACGAACATTAAAAAAGATATGAAATAAGAGATGATTTCATTTTCTATTATTGAAACATAATCCTGCTTATAGTTTTCTTTGTCCAATCCATGCTAACGTTGATAAAAAATTCTTCCCATGACAATTTTTTGAAAATCAAATTCTCACGTGTGCACTAATATGGCTATTTACTTGAATAGTTCAGGAAATGAGTAAACTTAGAGAATCTTAATACACTTGTAAGTGAAGATTTACGTTACTATACATCTTGTGATACTCATGTTTTGACTTTTACCATTGGCGCTTCTATAACTGACTAATCTGGAAGTAGGACTATCTTGTACGATAACAAAATATGCCATAGTTTTAGTAATAGTTTTTGCTAGGTCAGAATGTGAACTCCATCTAAAGAATAAAAGAAGGTAACTTTCCTAAAAAAAGGATAAGGTTAAGATTTTCATAATACCATGATTGACTTGTTGAAAGAAAATATTTTACATGCATGTTATCATTTACATGGTTTGATCCGTCTTATAAAAAAGAAGTGGATAAGTTACTATAATTGAGTTTGAAATAACTGATAAGAGGAGTTATAGTAGTTGGCTTAACTTGAGTGGTAAAGATGGGACATCAGCCTTATATGTTAACACTTGGGGTTGAAGTCTACAATAGGGAAGAAAATGTGTTATGTAGGAAATTATTATATTTCAATTACTACATAAAACTTCAAAGAACGTCTTTCAACTTTTCAACTTACGGTAGGAAATTATTATGCTTACTTTCAATCAGTTATTGAGATATCCTTCAGTTTGATTTGTTAAACTTAGCTTTCAATTTCATTTTACGCTTTAAACTTGAAACAAAAATGTAGAACATTGTTGGAAATTGAAACAATATTGTGCTTGTAGTGAAAAATTGGAAATACTTTCACTTGCAAGTACATATGTTGTTTGGCGTTACTTGTATACTTGGTATATCTGTGATTTTAATGCTTATGTCTGCTTGAATATGGAATAAGATATAATCTTGCTTTCACTTGCAAGTCCATATGTCGTTTGGCGTTACTCGTATATTTCATATTATGTCTCTTATGTATTTGGGTGGAAATCTTGAAAAATATTTGACATATTTGTAGTTTTAATGCTTATGTCTGCTTGAATATGGAATAAGATATAATCTTGCTTTCACTTGCAAGTCCATATGTCGTTTGGCGTTACTCGTATATTTCATATTATGTCTCTTATGTATTTGGGTGGAAATCTTGAAAAATATTTGACATATTTGTAGTTTTAATGCTTATGTCTTCTTGAATATGGAGTAAGAAATAATCTTTCTTTCACTTGCGAGTCCATATGTAGTGGTGGTACTTGTATCTTTCACATTGTGTCTCTTATGCATTTGGGTGAAAATCTTGATAAATACTTGATATATCTGTGGTTTTAATGCTTTTGTCTACTTGAATATGGAATAAGTAGCTCTTGAATAATACTTATTTACTTAGAGGTCAAAAGTAGATTTCCCGACAATTCACTTCAGTAGAGAAATGTCATCGTGCTGAACTGTAGTTCCTGACAATTCATTCCAATAATTCTCAACAGATGGTTGAATCTCGATAGATGAGTTGAGTCATCTATTAAGATGAATAAAAAGGCAACGATCAACATACTTTCGAGTTCATACAACATCTATTAGGACTCCATACACCAGGAAATTGAGGAAGAGAGTAAAGAAATAAGTGAGTCTTGAAATATGAATCACTAGATGTACTGATTTTACGAATAATGAGTACAAAGTTCTATTCTTTAGTACTGATCCTAGGCAACTCTTTTTTCATTGTAGTCACACTATTTAATATGGAGTCAAGCTTACCTGAATTCATTTTGTTTTACATTTTTCCTCTATTTATGGATGATAACTTTGATCTGATGATTACTCAACATAGAGTTTTGAATGTTGTTTTCTTAAAACAATCGAGGTTCACTTAAGGCGTCATTTATAGAAAATACGTGAATGATAATGTTCATGCTTGATTGTTTGTCGAGTAATCGGTGCATTTTATAAGTTTAATAACTTGTATATTCAAACACTTTATTTGCGTATAGATTAGTAAATTTTACTTATTCAAGGAACATGTGGTGAATTGAACGTTTCATTTATGGTTTGGTTCCAGACTTAGATATAAAACCTATGATTCCATTTTCAAAATAACTATTAGTACACAATTTTTTATGATTCTTTTTGGATCCTGACCGAATTAAATCCATCCACTTCAATCGGCTTTGTTGAGCGATCTCACCACTTAAGTTCTTGATGTTATGTATGGATAATGTTAATCATTCGAGATTTGTGGTATATATGTGAAACACGTTTATATAATCATGTATTTCTTTTAATGATTTATTAAACACTTCGAAAAAGTATATCTATGCTTTACGTGTTTATGCTAGTATGCCCTCTCTCTTGTCGTTTGGAAATTTTTTTCAACTCTGAACTCTGCTTTCGAGATGGGAAAAGTATGAGTACTATCTCTTTGTGTTTATGGCATACATTAGTGGTTGGTAAGAGTTGGAGATTGGGAAAATGTAGTTGTGTATGTCACATTATTATTATGTATTTGTGTATAGGGCTAACACGTTCACTAGTTACAAAAATGTCAGTATATGGTGCACACAATTAGTTATTGAAAAATTATTTAGAGAGGAATTTACATACGTGTCACTAAAATTTCCAATGCACAAAAGTCTTGAAGTGTGGGTACTACCATTTTTCCAAAATACGAACCGTCTTTGCATTTGTATGTACACTTATTGCTGAGTCATTCATGTAATAGGGTTATGTTTGAAGTCATTTATGTATACAGTCACATCTCTCAATGTAAAAAGCAAAAAGTTAAATAGTTTAGTTGTGATTTATGTTTATTCAAATTCAGATTTTCTCTTGATGTTTCATCCTCTCCAAACTACTAGGACTCCGTACACGAGGGGGACTCAAAGAGAGCGAAAAATAAGTGAGCAATTCCTTCTTGTTTTGGCACACTTCTGTAGTACAATTGCATTCGAAAACTTAAATGCCATGAAATTTGAAACTTGATTTATAATTGCACTTATTAAGGTCGTACTAGATGCAATAAAATTCTACTCCGATACAATTTATAATGCAAATGGATTGAATCCCAAACTCCACGCACCTTCCTAGAATTCTGGGAAACGTTTTGTTATTTTGTGAGGTGATTGATAAATATAGCATGAACCTAAACAATATTGCATTTCTTTACCTTGCTTTCTACGTGCTTTGTCTTGGAATACTCATTTTAGTGATGTATAATGGCCTATGTGAAGATTCGTACTCATGACCTGAACAAGCGTCAAAGTGTTGGTCGACACGTTCTTGTTTTAATGGGAGGTGGAACCAATCGATGTCCCTGTCAAAGAAAGAGAGAGGTTGACAATGTTCCACTTTGGATGACTGCGGAGAATGCATGGATGAACATTTTGTTTTTACAATATTGTATATTTAATTTTTGGAAATTTTGGTTACGTTTAAGTGACATTCACTGTCAAAGAAACTGTATGGATTTAGTACGGAAAATGTTGGTATGGAAACTGTTTTTGGCACACTTTGTAAGTTTCTTGCTTTATGAACTTGTTCGACCTAGAGATTAAATCTGGTATCCAATTGAAAAATAGAAATTGGTGCATTTTATATGTTTCTCGCTTTCGAAAAATGAGAAAATTGGTGTATTTTATAAGTTTCTCGCTTTCGGAAAAATGGAAATTATAAGTTTGACCAATACCCGGATCATAGTTTATAAATGGAAATTATAGAGATTATAAGTTTCTTACTTTCGAAAAAATGGAAATTGTTGCATTTTAGACGTTCTCTTTTAAAATGCCAATGAGGAAATGATAGTGAATATATGACCAATACAAATACACTTTTTGGTTGAAGGCGTCACACTAATTGTCTATCAAATTAAATTTGAGATGTGTTGAAAATAAGTTGATAGTTAGGAACTAATTGACCTTAATTAACCATCCTCCAAAAGTTCATTATAAATAGCAGTGCATGAGTTCATGTTCATAATCCGCCCCTTGAAAGGCTAGAAAAGCTCTCGTGAGACTCCTATATTGAAACAGTTAGTTGATACGAGATAATGGGTTCATCCATCTCCAACAACGAACCATTCAACCCCAATATGCATCTGCCGATACTGGGTTCGACCACTGAATTTGCCATCATTTTATCCTTGAACGATGAGGAGGTAAGTGTTGAGCACCATGGTGCCAAGTTCAACAAAATGTCAAGTGCAGAATCTAAATCACCGAATAGCATGCTCGATCAAGTCTTCGAGGGCAGGGGTCCAATCAAATCACCGTCCGATTCAGATGAATGGCTGGCTCACCTTCCACCTCCAGAAATTATTGTCATAAGCTCAAACGATTCTGATGGAGAAAGTGGGGGAGAAGTTTAAAATATCGATAGCAATACAAGTGTGTAATAAATGGTCCTTTGTAGGAAATTATGGATAGTATTTTGTGATAGGGATGATTTTGGTCATGTCCTCTACGTACGTGCAGCAACAGCATGTCCATAATAGGTAATCGTAATAGTGTATTTTTGAAAGTCGTTATTGTTCCCAACTGTCGAGAATTACAGAGACCATATGTCGGGAACGACATATGAATTGTCGGAACGTAATGTTGGTGTTTTGCTTGTGAATTGTCGTCTCATGAAAATCAAATTTTCATTTCGACAAACTGTTAGTCGAAACTAATAGAACCATAATGATCGGCTAACTTTATCATGAAAATAACATATTCATCCCGTTTATGCTAATAGAACCATAATGATCGGTACTTTGCTTACGCAACATAATGACCAATTTTTTGTTGGTATATGATAATAACAACAAATTAATAATATAAGTTTGGAATGTACACTGACTGCATGGGGGGAGGGGGACATTTTCGAGATTACATTTTGACAACCACTGTTATTACCAATTTAAATCTTCATTGTTGCGTATTTCAGCCGGATGCATATTCAATTTAGGGACTTTGAACTTCAATTCAATTTGAGTGCAGGATCAAAAATACCAAGTTTGTCCTTCAATCTTAACAAAAGTTCGACGACGGTAGTACTTGTCGGCACCAGAATGAAAGTGGTTTTGTCCCCCTCCACTTCCATTCGTTATCCGCATGAACAAACTTTTCTCCATGCGACACGATGAATCTCAAATGATTATTCATACCTGAAATATTGGGATTGTAACGTAAGAATTCAGAATCAATATGTTGGCATTTAACAGCATGAAAGTGGCACTGCATAATCCGTAAATCCATACAATAGAAAAAGGTCAAATCAGGAGTTTTCATCGTTTTGAAGTGTCCAAATTGACAGTAAAACTGTATGTCTCGATAGTTTGTAAATGTCAAATTCAACAATTAAACTGTTGAAAATGTCGAGAAGCAGACGATAATGGGTGGAACTCAGGCTTCTTCAGCATAGCACATTGAGTGTGGTCATTACTGTTGAGCTATCAAATAACAAAATGAAAATGTCAAATTGGCTTGTCACTAAAGAGATGTTTAATGAAAACAGTGTTTGGTTTGAATGGAAAAAATTACTTAAAACCTTAATGGTGATGATGATATTTTGTGAAGGGCTCCAAAACCAAACAAATCAATGTATAAGAGTTTCAAATATTTCAAATAAATATGCCCTTATTGTATTTAACATTTACGAAACAAAAAGCTATAAGAGTAAAATATAAATAATTTGTAATTGCTAACCTCTCAAAATGGATTAAGAATGCAATAGAAATGTCTTCTTGATAATTGAAAATGAAGAACATGGAGAAAAGTTAGGATTTGTAGTTTATGTTTCATTTTTAAATTTCTTTTACATTTTTTTTATTAACAAAAATTCATATTAATCAATAAAATACACATTTATCAATATTTTGTATATAGAAATTAAATCATTATATCAAATCAATGCTTTTCCTTCAAATCAATCATTACATGCTACAAAATTGTGTCATTAAAGGTAATTTGAACTTTTCACTCCAAAAAGTGACATTTTTGTTCACATAAAATGAAAATGACAATTTTTTTTGAAACTTTCACATTTTTCATGATATTTTTGTAAATTCTCCTTTTTTTATACCAAACAAATCATAGAAAATTGTATCTCTTTTCTATTTTGGCTTATTCCATTTATACCGAAAATGGAATCATAGAATTTCATGAAAAATTTCACATGTGTGGACCCCATGTGATTATGGAAAATGTCAAAAAAGAACCACATCCCACCCCATATTGTCAATTATCGGTAACAATTATGTGAAATGCCTGTACACTTACAAGGCTCTTCTATTTTTCCCACTTTCGAAGTTGCGTATGTGGGTTGGTAAATAGTTGTTGAGTCAGGACAATTAAAGAGTTGTTGAAGGGCAATTTGGTAATTTGAAGCCACCAACCCCCTGAATTTGACATCGTAAATTGACTCAATTCATCAAATTCCGACAAGAGAGTATCATACACGGATCGTCTCGATCCATTTAATTTTAATTTTTTAACTTATCTCTTTCATGTCACTAACTTTCAATTTAATTTTAATAAAATTGTTGAACTTCAGATTTATTTCCAAATATCACTAATTTGTCACCTAACATATCCCAAAATGATTAAATCCTTTAATTGACAGTCGCATCATAATGAAATTTTTGTACAATAACTATTTTGTGTTAAGTGATTTACCATTATACTACACCATAAAAATGTTCAAATAAACAAACACTATATTTTAAATATAAAAATAGAATAATGTAATTCATAGTCAACAATTGCAATAGTCATCTTATGTGACAACTTATTATTTAAAAAATTAATTTTCTACAATTCTGTTGCTTTAAATAACAAGATGCCAAGTAAAATAATTACTACAATCGTTAAGTATGAATAACATTACTCATAAAAATATTGTTATAACTCTTTCATTATTATTCATTTCTAATGTATCATGTACCGATTACGTATTATTCGATTCAACTTTTACGCCTAAGGGATATTCATATTTTCTTTTAAATCACAAAGTTCAAACAATTGAAAGAATATAACACCAAAAGAAAGATAGTTTGGCAGCCAATTCACCAAACCCATGTAGATTCCCAATCTTATATGTTATGAACAATAAAAGAATCAATTAATCAGTAGTTGTTTACTTTTTTGAGTCATCCATATGAAAATTAATTAACATCAATAATAGAATTTGTCACACTAATATCCCTCGACATCCGTGCAACAACAAAGACCCGAACGCAACGAAAAGCAACAATCTCGTAAAATTGGCCCGTCAATACTTACAATACCAAGGAGCTATTTCATGTTAAGAGATAAATCATACAACGGTTAAATACCGAAATCTAAATTAACCTATATGGGTTTAAATTATTTCATTGAAATAGATTGATAATTTAAGATAAAATTTTAAACCTTAATATACCTAGTTGGCCCATGTTGGATTGTCTTGAGATAACCTCGGCATCTCGACTCTATGTATATTGTTTACTGCATCTCTCAATTAAGTTCTTATATATATATATATATATAAATAGAAAATGAAAAATATCACAAAACTTGTTTGTAATTTGTCAGCCAAGTCAAAGGCATAGTTGTAATGTTGATGGTGAGATCATGCTCCACGTTCCCAATATTTAATTTGTAACAGCTAAAACCAGCAATGTTTTGTAGAGGAAATTTCACCAAAAAGAGATTTGTTTGAGTTAGAAAACAAATATGGCACAAATTTTGAATTATCTATGCATTTTAGTAAGGTTAAGGAGAATTTCTACGCTCGCTTATTTTGTACGAATTCAAACTATTCAATCATTATCGTTAAAATGGACAAAGTAAATTAATGAAAATTTTAATCCATTTAGAAACTCAAAATTTTTCATCAACTTTTCCTACATTTCTTAAACAATGTTTTAATAAAATATCATTACAATCATTTTGCATGATTGAATGATTATATTTAACTAAAAGTTGACTTCCTTTATTTTATTTTTTATTTTTTATTTTTTTTTGGGCTCCAACGTTTTATTCAATAATGTTCTGGGGGGGGGGGGGGG
>NC_036256.1:9764878-9772159 GCF_002742605.1 Olea europaea var. sylvestris | reverse complement strand
GGGGGGGGGGTGGGGTGTTCTAAATCTTAGATCTAAAACCTATTGCTGCAGATGTTAATTAAAAGAATAAAAAAGTCGCTCATTCGTTCTATTCTAATTTGTTTGGAAGAGATTTTTTGAAGTGAAAAATGAATTTTTTGGAAGAATGTACTGTTAAAATAGGAAAAATTTATGGGTTCACATGCAAAATTATTTTATGAAGAAAATGTCTGATTAAAAATGAATTAAAAAAATAATTTCCAAATAAATTGTACCAAACAGTCCTTGCTTGTGCTCCACATTTCATTGAGTTTCCGAAAATTAAGGAAAATGATTTAGAAATTGGTCAACTTTATCCAGAGGAAGGTAAAAGAATTTCTTGCTATTCCTTGGCAAATTGATAAAGAAAATGTAAAGTAATTGGAGTATGTAGCTTCAGATTATGGTGTTAAGGAGAATTCCTTAGTGTGAACAAAATCAAGACTCGTGCTTGAATTAAAATTATGATGTTTCGAGCATTAATAAAAAATATTAAGTATTTCGAATTGTTTGCTTATATGGAATGAAAAGAATTAAGGGAAGGAATCACATGATAGGATAAATTGAGGTATTACGAATTATTTGTTGTAAGAATTAAGGAAATGAGACACTTCAATTATGTCGTATATTCCTATTGTGTAGATAAAATATGATATTACAAGATTTTAGCTAATGTGATTTGATACAGAGTATCTCAAATGCTAATGTGATTTACATGTAAGAAAAAAAATTGCTATATTAGGAAGGAAAAAAAATATATATATATATATATAAAATAAACATATTTTCCCCTGCTGTAATTTTGCAAAAATAAAATGTCCATTTTTTCTTACTTTGAAGTTAATAACTAGTGAGAAACAAAGTACCTTAATTTTTCGTATATAAACTAGTTATTAACTCAATTGGACCAAACCAAAATTAAACAAAAAGACTGATTTACTTTTAATTAATTAAATATGATTGAATGAGATATTATTTATAGTAATTCAGTCTCATTTTATTTTCATCTAATGCTTAATTAAAACTTCAATTTGATAGGGTTCATTTAGTACATGGTTGGTTAACAGTCCTTGTTAATGCAGTCAATAAGTTTCACCAACCTTATCCTAAAAATATCATTAAAGAAATGAAAATATAAGAATAATGTCAAAATCACAAACATTATACTTTGTCACCAAATACCATTGTTACATATAAATTCCATGTGAATTAGATATGAAAGTATTGACCAGTATATAGGTATTTTGTTACTCTTAAAATCAAAGAACTTTTATGATAGAATTTCGAGTCTCAATATGTTATTAGAGTTCAACAATATCAAATAACTATACATCAAAATTTAAATGAGCATTTGAGTTCAAGATTGTTGTATATTTAAACAAAGTAAGTATTGCATAAGTGTAGCAGTTAAAGATGAACCTATTAACTAACATATAAATATTTGAATAGCGGGACAAATATTCTTCTGGCATGATTGTTGGATGGGTGACACAACATTGACATTCTTATTTTCACAAGACAGCACATATCTACAAGAGTACAAGATTTTTTTGATGGCGCTAGGTGGGATATTGGACGGCTACTACGAGCTCTTCCACCACTTGTCACAGTGCAAATTAGAGCTATTCTTACATGTGCAAATGCTCCAAATCATATTGTTTGGAGGGACACACCAAATGGTAGCTATGCTAACAAGTCAGCATGACAGTTAGTCTACTTGGGTCAATTGCCTCAGGACTCATACCGCTTACTATGGAGCACCATTATACCTACTGTTGATTCATTCTTCTGCTGGAGACTATGGCATATCGGAGTCCAGTGGATATTATTATATAAAGGAGGATTAAATGTCACTTGGCCTCCCGCTATCAATGTTATTCTGAGATCTAGACCATCAGTCATATTTTTACATGTAGTTCTATCTCTAACTAGGTTTGGCAACATTTCTAGGACATTTTTTAGGTACATTTGCAATTAGTTGAGGGAGTTAGAGGTTCCAAAGATGGCGTTATTCTGGACAATACATACATTGTGGCCACATTTGCATTACCATTCCTATATTGATCTTCTGGTTCTTATGGACTGAGAGGAATGATGCGAGACATAGAGAGATTAGCATGGTGCCTAGACGGATCATCTGGGGAGTTTACCGCATGATATTGATCAGACAGGTATTCTCTTCCATTTTGGTGTGTAGACACTTAATTGGAAACCTAAATTCTGTCTCAACCTGCTCTTTGAACTGAATAAATTTGGAGATAGCCTCACTTTTTTGTCCTAAGAAATACACCCAAGTGAACTGTCGTCCACAATAACTATCACAGTGAAAACTAGAATAACTAGGATTTGGGCACATGAGATATAAATGAACCAACTCTAGTACGGCAGAAACTCTATTCTTTGATTTCGAGAAAGGAAGACGATGTGATTTTCCATATTGGCAACTAGGACAAACCATATCATGATGTATTTCTTTAAAGAGAAGAACTCCATCAAAAGGATTCTTTGCTACAATTGGTAACTAACATGGCCTAATCGAGCATGCCAAAGTGTAGTACTTGCATCTTGTCCTGCCTTTTCAACATATCCATCACTTGTAGGCGATATATAAAGTGAATTTTTCCTTTTCCAGTACTTGGAACATTAGTTTCAATATTTTTTACATTTGAAATAATTTGCAATCATTTAGACCAAAAAGAACATATCTCCCAGAAACAACTATTTGAGAAAACCAAAGCCAGATTCTTCTTTAATCCCATAACATGATAAATATTTTTAAGAGAAATGCCTCCAACATTTGATATATCTTTCTTGACGTTAAAATGTCATTCATTCGCTACAAGATGTAGCGAATTATCAACTGTCACGATGGCTCTTTTTCCACATTCCGTACGAAGATTAGATAATAAAGAATCATATCCTGTTGCATGATGAGAGCAACTGGAATCAACAACCTGTTGTCATTTGAAAAATGCTTGGACAGGTTATTGCCTTTTGCTTTGTCTTTTATGTTGGATTGTGTGCCCATATAGTATAGTTTTGCTGTTGTAAAAATAATAATACTCTTATATTGAATAAAATCATGTTTACTTTATTTATTGCATTTATTTATTATTGAGTGTGCGAAATTAAAGTGTCTGCGATCATTTGTGATAATATGAGTTGGGTGCTTGTGTTGCGAAGTACAATGTGACACAACTTATATTTTAATCATAAATAATATATTCACAATCTATGTATAAGGGTTGGTACCTTGTACTGAAAGATTGTGTTGTTAACCAATTTACTATTTGGGTTTGTGATTTGTTCTTATCGTAAAATTAATTAAAGATGACACTAGTACACTTAGAGTTTATTGAACGGACCGTGTGTCGAATTTAATTCTATAGCATGACCGTGCGGAGAATTAAATTTCACTTGACTGCTGTATATTTCATCTAAATTCCTTGACGGGATTATATATATCTTTTCGTGATTTTAATTGTTCTTTGATTCATCAATGTGTAAGACTAATTTGATTGGTCAAATATCTCGATAAGTTGAGAACTTGAGAATGAGTGGAGTAGATAACATGAATTCGTGTCTGGAACTGTCACCCTGAAAAATTGGTAGAGTGACTACTTAAGTATTTTCTATTGAACGATTAAAATCTGAACTTAGTATTTAGTAGAGATGTCAATTGGGCTCGTTGGCTCGGGTCGCCCGTGACTAGCCCGAAAAAAGCCCTAGCCGGCTCGGGTCAAGCCCCATTTTGAGGTTTCGGGCTTAGCTTAAGCAGGCCCCTGTGGCTCACTAACTTGGTCTCCGGCCTTATGGAAATTCGGTGAATAAGTGATTTAGATATATTTTTATGAAATGTTTTTCACTATTATTGCTTTAAAGTTTTGAATAACGCAGAATGCGAGAACAAGTTATGTTTTTTTCAAAAAAATTACATTTGTTTGTTTTGAAAAATGATTTAGTGTTTTTGTTTAAAGTATTTGAAGTATTGTTATTTAAATTATTATCCGAAAATGTAAGTTTCCGCTAAAACGTATACACTTGTTACTAAATCACCGGTTAAGCTAAGTAAAGTAAGTAGCGTTTCGGTCCACTAGGGGTCGGGGTATTACAGTATATATGGTAACTGGGCAAATTATTTTCTTGACGTGGGTTTGATTTTTACGGGCTTGCGGTTCTATTGTTTTCAACTATGCATTTCAGTTTCATTAATTCTAACTCTAGATGAATTAATATTATCTATCAAGTTAGAATTTCTCACTTTTATTCTGTTGGGAGAAGTATTCTTTAGCACCATTAGTTGTTGATGAACTCCTACCATTACTTGACGTAAGCCCTAAAAATAATCTTTTTGATTTTATGATCATCTATTTCTTAGTTTTCTTAAATAAGTTATTTTTTTTAATTTTAATTTGAATAATTTGAACGAGACACTTAATGATGTAGCAAATTTGTTTTAAACATAACATAAACTTTCTCATATTAAATTAATACTTCATTAAAAATTATAGAATATCAGACATGTTCTGTGTTAATGTTTCATAAAGAAATAATGTCTCTCTCCAATCTATATTAATATTCAATATATATATTTTAGTTTCTTGCTTAGATGGCTTCCTTAATCTCCTATGCATCCACCTCGTAAACTTCTTCTGCAATCAATTTCTTCTATACTCTTTCTTCTCTTTTCTTCAAATCCATCTTCACCAAAAATTTGAATTTTTTATCTTCCGACAACATTAGCTTCTTGTAATATTCACACAATTTCTTTTTGTTGGTCAGAGGAGAATATATCAAAATATATTTTACAAAGATAAGTTAATCACCTAATTTTAGTTGTACAAAGGAAGCAAGATGATATGTTGAAAACAAGAAATCTAAATCATATTTTTTTACCTTGAAAAGAGCCTCAGCATATTCAATCATAGTGCATCCTATGAAAGATTCAATACCATTAGAGATTGTAACATAAACTTCTTGATAACAAATTGAAATTAACCTGAGAAAATATTTTCTAGTAAAAGATAAGTCTTCATTTCACATCTTGTACATACGACAATTTTTTATTCCCCTCCAAGTGAACTCTATCACTTCAACCATTAAATATTTCATACACCATGGATTTAGAATTTTTCTTATGAAAACAAAATACACTTTAGTGATACTATTTGTAACAGTATCATCCAATTTTACAATACCAACATCCATCGTCCTCTTTGTAAAACCAATAGCTTGTATAATTCTCCACCATATAGCAATTTTTGAGTGCTGAGAAAAGAAGAAGACAAATTGAATAGAATAAACCTAAATAAACCTGCCTAGACATTGTAGTAATGTAAATATAAATTAGAACAAATTGACCTAGACAGAGTAGTAACGTAAATATTCATAATAAGTCCCCATTTGTTTCTCATTCTTTCGTCATTCAAATGAAAAATATGATCGTTATCCATCACACCAAGCCACCACATTTAAATTTCTATCTCTTGTATGAGATCCGTAATGACTATATTTTTCGTTATCATTTTTACATAAATGGGAAACAAACGGGGCCTAAATCATGCTCACCTATTTTTAATATTGTTAGTATGTTTAAGTTGTGGATTGATCTCAATGACACTAAAATTCGAAGTGGAAATGTTTAGTTCATTTGTTCGATGGGCATTTGTAAGATTGTGTCATTGCTTAATGAGTTTATTTTGTTTTAATATGATAATAAAATAATTACAAAATATGATCTTCGTAATAGCTTGCTTTTATATTCAAAGATGCAATAATTGGCATTTCATGATCAATATCTTCTATAAGCTTTCTTTCGTTGTCAACCAAATCTCCCCACAAATATAATTTCTTGTATCACACCTGTATTAAGAATAAAGTTGTTGAGTGATGATATTGTAAAGTTCTTCTTTGCTTTCTTTTGATTAAATAATAAAATTGTTTGATTTTATGAATGATATTTTCCCACTGTCTAGGAGAATCACTTCACATTTCTTCATTGTTCTATCATTTGGTCTTTTAACGTTGATGACAAATGCCGGTTTTACTTTGATTACCAACCCTACGGTATTTGAAAACAAAGAAAAAAAATTGAACAAAAAATAATTTATTAACCAGCGAATAGCCTTAGATATAATCAATTTCTAAACAATTGCTATTATTGACGTGGTGGGAAGGTTTTTCAGATTTCAATAAATAGCTAATAATAAAATGAGAGCTAATTATAAAATGCAGGTAGAGTTTTTGAAGTTTTAGAACTAATACTCAGTAAGACTTATCGAACATGATTGTAAACTATGCATTTGACTGAAAAATATAATTAAAAATAACGATGTATCGAAATTTGGTACTTCACTATGATGAAGAAAAAGAGTTTAATATCTTATCGCATATAAGTTCAATCATTTCTTCTATCTTCATTGTAGTTGTGAAAGATAATTCAATATCATCGTTCACATTTCGATGCTTCCCATTGACATGTCTTATGTTTCCATTTTGTATAATGTAAGACTTTCCATTTTCAATTACAACATCAAAATTTTTAGTTACATCATTGAATAACTTGGCTTAAATTTTATATCCCTATAGAGAAGTCAAATATTGTATTACTTCTCATATATAATATAATTAAGAAATAAATAGTCATCGTCGTAGATGTATTACCTCCTTATCAATTAGAATGAGCCTCAAAATATAAAATTTACCCGCAGTGTTGGAATAAGATTCAACCAAACTCTTTGGAACTACCATAACAAGGGACCATTCATTTTCATACTTTGGTAAGTCTCTTATAACTTTAATTCCATGATGTGGGAGCAACATGAGGGTTGGCACAGAGGGTTCGAGTTGGGACAACCTCAGCCGTCCCACCCTGTCGAGTAATTTCTCATCCTATACCCACCCTGTTACCCATTTAAGGTAGGCGGGGCCCTTGTCTCATTTAATATCCATTTAATTTTTTTTTTCTAATAATTCATTTTATTGATCATATTCATTAAAGTGAGACAATGATATATTTATTAAATTTTTTAACTTATTTGTTTATTTTTAAAAGTTAAATTATTCAAATATATTTGGTAAACTAATTTTGATTGTTTATCATATTTTTTAGATAATTTTAGTTGCCATATTTTATTAGAATTAATGGAATTTCGTGGATTTTTTCATTTAAAGTATTGAATTAAAAAAAAAATCAAACAGGACACCCAGTCCCCGACCCAAATACCTGATTAAGTGGGTAATCTATGTCAATTTCAAGGCGGA